>NC_043984.1:3924545-4119545 GCF_902150065.1 Myripristis murdjan
CTTCGCTTGGTAACAATCCCCCTGCCGTTTCTTCCCACGGTGTCGGTTGCTTGGCAACCGTAAACAATAGTGGACGCTTGACAGCGCCTAAACCTGCAGCCATGTTTGGTGAGGATGGAGTGAGGTCCAACTAGAACCGTTCACACAGACATGTTTCCTGGGCCATGTATTCCCCGAAGGTATTTTTTCCATACATTTACAAATACTAAGACAAATACAAATAATACAGCATAACACTACTTACTCAGCATAACAGATTACTGCATGTTCCCTCACTGAACTGACTGCTGTGCTAAGGTCTCTCCTTATGGCGATATTTTTTCCTAGGATGGCGAAGATGTGCATTGACTGACTTACGTTAATTCCCTCTCTGCTTTTCCCTCATGTTAGTCATAACCTTCTCATGTCTAACTCTAACATTAACCAATTAGCCAAAATGACTCCTCAAAACGTAAATAAATGACTTCGCCATCCTAGGAAGAAAAAACTGGCCACCCTATTTGGGACCTCAAAGAGGTTAAGTTTGGCTAAGTCATTAGTAACTATCACCAGTGCACAACAAAATGATGACACCAGACGTCATTTTAGGGTTATATACTGTATAATTCATTTATATCATCCATTATTGCCATGTGACCTGCTTCTGTATGCAGTCCAGTGCATCAGACCTCAGAGTAAAAAAAAAAAAAAAAAACAGTTTCAATTTGATATTTACAATGCACAAACATATAAAAAAGTAAGAAAACAAATAGTGGCTTTGCCATCAGGTGTAACAGCTAGGGCAGCTCTTCTCAGCCTCAGTGGGGACCAAATGAATGTTCAGTCACACTCATCAGTCTGTCATATCACATATAGTCTTAGAGCTGTGCTGCCTTATAGGCACAAACAAATTAAAAAAAACAAAAAAAAAAACAAAAAAAAACCTTGAAACACATGATAAAAGTAGCAAGTATAAAATATGGTGATTGACAAAAATACCCCTTTCAAAAATGCTTTACATATTACATAAGTGCCAACACTGTATTAAAATAAAAAGGTTTTATAGGTGCAATGTGTATTACATAGGTTTAAAAGCCTCCATGCAACACCTCATGTGATTTAAAAGTAAGTGATACTACATTTGTGCAGAAGGGGGAAAACGGTGTCAGTTGTCACTTATGTTATGTTATATTCCAGTGTCCAGGGTCTTAAACCGCTGCTTTTTAGCTTTGCTTCTTTTCAGGCTCTTGCGCAGCATTGGGGCCTGTAGCCTGCTGGAGCTCTCATCCCACTCGTAGCAGTGGTTTACACGGGCACAGCTCAGCGGGCACGCCAGCTCAACCTGGGACTCTGTGTAGTGTTCAAGCAGCTCAGCTATGGAACTGAATTCAGTCTTGTATTTCTAGGGTGAAGAAAAATCAGGGGAGAAAAATGGAACAACACTTAAAGCAGCAAAGTGATGAACACAGTTTAAAAGCACAGTTTGTAAAAAGTGAACAGTGTGTAAAGGCCCACTAACCATGATCAGTGAAGGGTTTTAGTATCCCATGAGGGTCTAATTATTGTTTCAGGGGCAGTGGAAGAATTAAAAAAAATGGAATGCAAATGGAAGAATTGAAAGACACTGAACATATGTGTCAATTGCCTTCAATATTAAAGGTATCAGTCTTCAAAAGCCTACTTACACTGACCTCAATTTCTAAAGTGATTTATTTTAATCATATAATTAGCAGAAGAGTGAATTAAGCATTTGTAAAGAGGGAAATATAATTTCTCAGCAAAAGCATTTCATTTGTAATTCAGAAGCTGTTGCATCTGATGCAAAAGTAAGTCAATACAAAAAAATCACATAAGGCAGAAAACTTGCAGTACTGCCATCTAGGGTTTCAAACTTTCGGGCATGTTGCCGTTGTGGCCAAACCCTGTCAGTGATGCAACAGCAGGCACTTTGTATTTGACAGCTGCTAGAAATACCTGCTGCTGCATCGCTGTTGGGGTGTTTCTAGAACTGCAACATGCCTGAAAGTTTCAACACCTAGAGGGTGATGCAGAAGGTTTAAGCTAGTGTTGACTCCCTCTTCTGGTGAAAGTTAACTTGACAGAATAAAGTCGAAATGTACTGTCTCCAAATGATCAATTATTTACAACGTTCAAGCTGATCTAACAAGTTACCTCCAGCAGGAATTTCCCCTTACGGGTGTTTTCAATCAGATGGGTGACTAGGCCAGAGGGGAAGCGGATGATGAGAGAGCCACAGTTGGGTTTCTTGGGATGGGGGCACAGGAGGTAGGATCCCAGGACGTCCTCTGCAAGCAGGGAGGAGCTGCTGTCACTGCAATACAGAGCACAGTCCCTTAGAACGGCGGTCCCCAGAGCGTCTCATGTCCAGCAACTACACATAGATGCACTTAGGAGCCACAGACCCCTAACTGAGAAGACTTTGTCCTAACAGCCAACATCTGAGAAAAGTTTTGTTGTTAGATATTACTTATTAAATGTTATACTGTGGTGAGACACTAGGGCCTATGAAAACTCAGCAATCATGCTTCTACTTATGTTCTTCATTTTGTTAGGGGACACCTGAGATGTTCTCAGCAACTCCCTTGGGAACAAGTGCCTTACAAAGCCTGCTGATGTGTTGAAGCTGCTGTGATCAAGGTAACATCAAGGCAAAGGGGATGGATCTGTGGCTGGTAAGATACACTGTATGGACAAAAGTATTGGGCCACCTCCACATTCCACCAGCAGGAGCTTTTCTGACATCCCATTCTAAATTCATAGGCATTAACATGGAGTTGGTCCCCCTTTGCAGCTAGAACAGCTTCCACTCTTCTGTGAAGGCTTTCTATCAGATGTTGGAGTGTGTCTGTGGGAATTTCTGCCCGTTCATCCAGAAGAGCATTTGTGAGGTCAGACACTGATGTTGGACCAGAGGGCCTGGCTCACACTCTCTGTTCTAGTTCATCCCAAAGGTGTTGGATGGGGTTGAGGTCAGGGCCAGTCAAGTTCTTCCACACCAAACTCAGCCAGCAACGGCTTTATGGAGCTGCTTTGTGCACTGGGGCTCAGTCATGCTGGGACAGAAAAGGGCCTTCCCCAAACTGGTCCCACAAAGCTGGAAGCAGAGAATTGTCCAAAATGTCTTGGTACACTGAGGCATTAAGATTTCCCTTGACTGGGACTAAGGGGCTGAGGCGACCCCAGAAAAACCAGAGGTGTGGCCCAATACTTGTGTCCATATAGTGCATGTCTGAGGTAGGAGTGGAACTCACGTTGCGATACCAGCCCAGCACCACACTGCCTGAGCCAATGCTTCTTCTGTTTCGGCCAAGCTGGGAGCCCGGGCTCTCTTCACCGACGTTTTGTCCTGCTCCTTTCCTGCTTCACAAATAAGAGGAAAAGAATACAGGAGTTCTTAGATTATCTTGTTCTAAGAGCCTTGTTTGCTTTGGAAACATACAGTGCAGTCCCACCTCAAATAGAATGTGAGCGAATGAAGGGTTTCAACAGTGGTATGATCAAAACAAGTGCTGATGAAGTAACCCATAAAACCCAAGCTCATGTGCTAACATGTTCAAGACAAACATCAAATGAAGATCAGTGTGAGACTCTGAAAAGAAGCTTAAAGAACATGTATCATGACCCATGTGAGACTATAATTCGTGCCTTGGCCTTCACTTACATACTGACACCACAACACACGGTGAGTGAGTGCCCATCACCTAACACTGAAGGTTTGCATTACCTAATAATCAACTCTTTGACTCTCGAGAGCGCTCTTTGAACACTCGGCCCACCTTGTGGTGCGTTCAGGCGCTCCTGAACATTGCGCTGTTTGAGCGGGGTGAAAGTGAAGGAGCGGTAAGCCCCGGAGCGCAGCACTTTGTTGCGGATGGCTTTCTTGCGCACCAGGGAGGGCGAGGAGGTGAAGACATCCTCTTGGCTGCTCTGCTGCTCTTCAGTGGACTTTGAATTTTTCTGCAGATTTGGAACAACATGTCATTAAGTAGTTCACTTGCGTATGCTTATGTGGTCAAAAATAAGACTGGCAGAGGTGCTGTTTTAGCTGAGTCATTCAGCAGCACTCGAAATCCTTGACTGTTTAAAGGCCCATTGACATCTGGAACAATAACTATAAAAGGTAAATAACAAATTGATTTTAAATGCTTTAAGCAAACAGAATCTGTTTCCCACTAAAAAGATTAAAAACCACTGGAATCCTGTAACTATATTTTAGGTACTTTTTTGATGTAGAGACAATTATAAAGCATTTTAACTAATCAAGTTCAAATTCTACACTGAATGTGGTGGCATAATTTGTTCATAACGGCAGTCACTCACTACAAACACAATGCCAGGCCCTGCTGGGCAGAGGCTGGCTTCCTGAATATTATTTGGCTTAGACAGGTCGTCTTACAGGAAAAGAAAGGAGACCATTGAATTACCATTGGGTCATGCACTTGTAAATAAGAGCATTTCATTCTCCCGGCTCCTCACATTTTTGCAGCCTTTCTTAAATCCAAATTATGAACTGATTAGTTAGTCTGGACAGCAAAAAAAGCCAGAAACATAATCCTCCTCCTTTTGGTCTGAAAATAAGCATCACTGTAGCATCACTGTAGTGTAGTTAGTTATTATTCCAGATGCGAATGGGCCTCGAGACCAATGATATCAACAGGAATGGGTGAATACAGGGAGGTCCGAACCTTGGCTCCTGGTAGCAACCCTCGAAAGGGGGCCCTTCTGAAGGACACAAGGGCACTGACGCTGAGAGGGAAGCCGTGGTTGAGCAGTGAGGGGTTGCGACGGGGCAGGGCGCCAGCAGACTCCTCTTGGGCCTCCTCTGGGTGCTTGTCCAGGTAGTAGAGCTGGAAACACCTGCAGAGCAGCAGGTTCAGGAACTGGGCCTGAGGGAGAGGAAGCCCACGCAGAGCTGTGCTGTTAGATTCCACAACAGGGTGGATTACCCAAGATTTACCTTAATCGCTGCTATCATCATTATTTTATCAACCAAGGATTTAAGGCACACAACATCCTTTAAAAATATTCTCATTTAATGGGCCACTGAATAATCTTGGAGTTTTATTGAGCTCTACTGGCAACAAATGAAGTACAATATCATCAACAGGCCTGTATTTGGTATAAATTCTAATCAAACTGTCGAGCTGGCTGCTGGCTAATTAGAGCAGACATGCAATGGAAATCTGCAGGGGGGAGGTAATCATGATATCACAACACTAATAACAGTGCTTTGTCATTTGGCTGTTTGGCTTGAAAGCAAAATGTGGCTGTTCAGACGTTACGGGCCTGAAAGTGGGCTTTCAAATCTCAGCACTTGTCACACCCTGCAGATAGATTACGGTCAATTTCCGCAATGAGACAAGAACAACCTTCATTTTGTGCTTTTCATTAATAATAGTAACACTACTGCTGCAAATAGTGGTGAACTATTTTTCCAACAGAAATCTTCAATTAAAGAAATGAGGCAGCGGGGGAGGGCAGCGTGAGATAGTGGTCAACCGATGTGCGTTTTTCATTGGCCGATGCAGATATATGATGCTGATATTATCTTTTTAGGGATTTTATTGCAGCTGATACAATCCACCAATTTAATAAAAAAACTCAAAAATGAACCTCAAAATTGCTGCATTTATCAGCTGATCAGGTGGAGCACTAACATGGTGACAGGCTGCCGGCAGATATGTTTTTGTTTATCGGCCTCATGAGCACGGATATTGGCCGATGCCCACTATCTCAAAATGCCAGATATCTGCCTGAGTAATGGGTCGGCCAATTAATCGGTCTCTCTGGTGTGTGAGGAGGGGGGACTTCGATTTATAGACAGCTAGGCTGCAACACAGAAAGAGACGATGCTGACGAGCAGCGGCAGAAGGCATGAAGGACAGAGTGCTTACAGCTCTGGCGTGGCGAGCTTTAAAGAGATGGCAGTACAGCTGGGCATCAGGGCTGCCCGGGTTGTGGGAGACGAAGGCAAACTGGGCGTCGGAGGGACGGGCAGTGGACAGAGAGACTCTCCGCAGAGCATGAGCCATCAGAAGAGTCTACATATACACACACACAGGGAGGATAACAGGGTTCAAATCTGTGCCCACATTCCTTGCATCAAACTGATCTGTGTGCACATCCAGAAGTTTTCCATTAGGATCAAACCTCCATTCTTACCGTCTCATCCTCGTTGTACATTTTCACACCTTTGATGGAGAACTTCAGGGACACAGGCCTCCGCCGCCTGCATGTCTGATTGCACACAACCAAGATCTTAGACATTATGTTCTCCGTATCGCTGTAATGCCTCCTGCGATAGTGATATTTTTCAGTAACCTCGAATGATCGGCACTTACTCTGAGGGACTTCAGCTGGGTGTGCAGTTGCTCAATCTGGTCATCCAGACAGCGGTCATCCACAGGAAACGAGCCCACGTACTTCACAGTGAAGACAGAGGTTTAGGCAAAAACAACAGTGAAAAGGAAACTGACGCAAAATGTTTTGAATGCCCAGTGGATGGAATGAGTGACATGCTGAGTTACCTCGGCTGAGCGTGTCACCGTACTGTCCTCCCTGACTGGTGCCTCTCCCATGATGCCTGTTGATCTCTGTGAACCCAGACAAACAGGAAATCTAAGCTCTCTAAAGCACAGGCCAAGACAGGTTAACATCACCCAAGCCTTAAAAAAGGTATTTTATGGTAAGAAATAAGGCACTTTTGTCTAAAATTTAATCTAGGTCTACTAATTCAGTCAAATCCTTAAGAGAACATGTAATTCAGCAAACAATTTTGAAATATTCACTTTCTGTAAGGCAATAAACATTGTAAAGAAGCATTCTATAATGCAACAGGGAAATAAAAATACACTTAAAAAACAGTAAAAACGAGCGATTGAGTACCAAACACAAGAGGAGATGCCCACTGGAATATGCAAGAAGAGTGTGTGATTCTTCGTGAGGGAAACTTGGTGTGTGTGTGTCTCTTCCAGCTGATCAGATGTGAACCCAGCAGCTCCACCGTTTCCACGAGGCTGTGTCAAGTCGCGGAAGACATACTTTTACTTTTAGTACTGGAGAATCCAACTTTCCAAAGCTTGTCTCAGTTCTAGTGGAGCGAGGTATTCCGAACAGGAAGCAGCCGCAGGAATGAAAACATGACCGACACACGTGGATTAAAGCTGTTTCCTTGTGCCTATCACTCCATCGAGTGTCCGACCCTTGTTCCAGCACACCGGGCTCACTCCTCAGGTTAATATTAAAGCTTTGAAATCAGGGAACGCTCCGGATTGAAGCGTGACAGCCTCCTCGCCACCGCCGCCCTGGCCGCGTCCCTCGCAGTTTGCACAGATTTCTCAAATCATCTCCGGCTCGACGCGCCGAGAGGGAGACGCCCACCAGCTTACCTGCCGCTCCGCTCCGCGCCGCGTCCAGGTGCGCCGGGGCGGCTCCAGCACGGAACCCCACGGAACCACACGGTGCGTGTGCGTGTGCGCGCGTGTGCGTGTGTGTATGTGTAGGGGGGAGTACTGTCAACACGTACACGACTGAAAAGTGAGTTGGTGGAAGATAACACTGAGTCACATCGCCCCCCTCCTTCCCTGACATTTTTCCAGCTCGACATTCCTGGTCATTGCGCAACTCTGGTGACGTGTTTCTGACATGCAGCTCCAGACTGTGAGCCAGCAGGCCGCACTCAGCCCGACGGGAAAACAATACATGTTCACACGGGTCAAGTCACTTCAAGGCATTTTCTCATGCCACTTCATGGTAACCTTTGATCCCTGTAGCAACTTTTTGTGATTATTCCCAGGTTGTGCGGTGTGTGTGTGTGTGTAGTTACTGCAGGTCGTTTTCCTATAAGAGATTAACAGGATTTGGCACTCAGAGATTTAACTTCGTGAACAGTCACAGGCATTTCTTCCTGTTTGTCAGGGATGAGCTAGATTTTATTTTCTGTGGAAATACCTCTACAGGAAGACAGTTCTGTGCTAGTCAGTTTGATTGCACTAAGAATTTGTCCATGGTATTCAGTACTTGTGTTGGCCTTTGTGCCAGTTGGGCATGTGTGTGTTGACTGTGATTGAAGTATCTATTATATATATTCTGATGTATTAAAATATGAGCTACAGGTGTAAGATTGGTGTCTTTTTACCCAATGGAGGAATAATATCTTTAGTTACCTCTTTAGGGTACTGGCAATTATGCCTGTATTTAAATTCAGCGAAACTCAATGTTTGGAGCTTGTCCTGTCTAATCGTTAAACAGTTGTCCTGTTTTGTGGCCTGGATGTTTGTCTTCTTATTGTATCTTCTTTTAAACTGTGTTGCGTCATATGTGATGTGATGTTATATGTTGTATGTGTAATAATATGATTTTGTGTGATGAATGCGGACCCCAGGAAGAATAGCTATGTTTACATGCTAATGGGGATCCAAATAAACCTTGAAACCTTGAAATAATGCATTTATTGTGACTATACTGTTTTTTTTCTCTCAAAGCTTTTTTTTTTTTTGGTGCTGGAGCAACTTTTGCTGTAGGCAAAAGTAGTCCTCATTCTGCATCCTCATTCTAAACTTTATTACAGGGTCACTGTGAAGATATATCAGTTTTATCTTTGTAGTTCTTTTTTTCTATTAAAGACTTCAGTCACTGTCAATGACAATGAACAAGCACAAAAAAAGACAGAACAATCACATGTTTACAAATATAGCCATTTTATTAATGACTTGGAAAAAAGCTTAACAACACAAGGAGTACATGCATGCAGGGTATGTATGAGCGATTATCCTCCTTTTTTCTTATTCACAACACACAATTCTTACAGCTTGGTACTGAATTAGAGCTGTGAGGAAATCAATGTGTTTACTTTTGACTCACAAAGAAAGACTTTTTCTCCAATACAACATTGTATTGGTTTGAAATGAATACTACGTAGTGTGTGCTTCCTCTTTAACGTCCATTACGTCCTAAGGTGTTCAGTCTGTATTTTGGGTAACAGAACATTCTGAGGCCTATACTCTGTGGCCATAAATTTATTGTTTAACTGTTTCAGAACACAGGAAAAGGGTCTTTTAAAAATATGTGACTTAATATAATATCAGTTTGAGCATCTCAAGTTTCAATTTAAACTGGACAGTCATCGTCCAGCCCACCCAAGACACGTTATATTGTATTTGATAGTAGGAATGTGTGCTAAAGAGTGGGTACAAGATATAAAAAAATAATGAAAATAAAAACAGATGTCACTACATGGCTCTAGTTACATTATATTGGATCTATGCTATGCTTTACCAAGAAGAACATGAGAAGGGAATAAAGAGTTGTGATCAATAAAAACCAGTTCTCAACCCCGGCAGTTTCTCACACTCCTGTTTTAGTTTTTAAAACGGCAACATTGACTGAACTGCTCTACACAATGTATTTAAAAGGAAAATGAACTTCAGATGCCCTTAATGTACAGTAAACTTGCTTAACCGATAGGAGAACATCCCTATCCTACAAAAAAATCTACCGCCCCCTCAGAAAGAGAGAAAACAATGACATAAAAGAGAGCACTGAGACAAAGTGGCAGAGTGCTGCCTTCTTCAGAGCCTTGTTCATGGTGGGCGCCACCTGGCTCAGTTTTTCCCTCTCTTGGACTTGCGTGTAGACGGCTTGGTCTTCACCTCCTTTTTGGCTCTGGGCTCCTCGGGCTCAGGGGATGACTCTTTAGGTGCAGGTCGCTTGGACCCACTTTTAGTCAGCTTTTTAACAGCTGGTGTTTTGGGCTTCTTTGCAGGAGCTGCTCTCTTGACAGGCGTGGCTTTAGCCGGTGATGCGGATTGCTTCTTAGAGGCCGTCTCTGCAGCCTTCTTTGCCTTGGCCTTTGAGCTCTTACCTCGAGACACCACTTTCTTGGCTGGAGCTTTCTTCGCCAGGGTAGTTCTCTTGCGCTTAGCTTTTGACTGACCGGTGCCTTGTGATCTCTCACTTGGTAGAGATCGGCGTCCTTTGGGTGGAGGCCTCTTCTGAGCTCTCCTAGGAAGCAGCATAGAACAGGCACACTGTTACTTGTGGGATATTTCAAATGCCTGTAATAGGGAGACTCACTGCACACAACAGTGCCTGAAAGATACTAATTTCAAATTAAAACACGTTTCAAACGCACCGCTTAGGGGGAGGTGGTTCATCATCTGACTCTTCCTCCTCGTCAGAAGACTCAACTGTTCGCCTCCGCTTGACTACATCCACCTTTTTCTTTGGTGGTGCTATGACCCTGTCAGGGTATAGGGTGGCTGGGCTGTGGGAAAAAAACAGTAAAAGAAGACTTCATGTCAAAACATGTCTATCAGCTCAGAAAAATTAATTAATTAATTAATTAATAAATGAATACATTTTCCTTAGGACATTTGTTTGGGAATGTTGTCAAGTTAAGTTTTACATTAAACACATTGGTTTCAATAGTCACCTGTGCAGGACTGGTGAGGTGGCTGCAGCAAGTATGTGTGTGTACATTGCATAAGCAAGGGGTATTCAATCTGGGAATAGGAATTTCAAGTCAATTAGAAGTTTATTACTATTAGATAAAAACAGAGTACTCAAATATTTGTTTTAAAAATGACAGCATGAGAAAAAAAGAGCATGTAAAAGGTGTGTCATTTAGACATTCCTTTATAAATAGAGCCAACAAAAGCTGTGCTTACTTCCTTTTTATATGGAGACTAATACTTGGCTGTTAAATATTAGGCTTTACACGATCAGGATTTTTGGGGCCGATCACCGATCAGTGAGTTTAAGTAAACCGATCACCGATCCGATCACGAGGGAGCAATATGTCTATTTAAATAACTTGTTTATTTACTGTATTTACTTATGTACCGTTTACTGAGTATCAACAAAAATATTCTCAAGCGTTTTTGCCAATGTTTAACAATCTTTTCTATGACAATAGCTTGAGTTTTATCTCAGACACTTTGAAGAAGTCCCACACCAACAACGTGTTTGTTTGAATCAGACAGCGAATGATTCAAGATTCAAAAACTTTATTGTCCATCACATAGTCACAGGGCTCAAAACTAACATGGTGGTGGTGTGGAACCTCTTCGGAGTAAATGAGACAGATAAAACAATGCAACGGGAGCATCTAAAAGTTTCAACACGACAATGATGTCATTGATCGGATCGGCGAATTAAAACTATGAATTAAGATTACAGCCGATCACACAAATTGCATAAAATGCAAAGTATCGGCCGATCCGATATAGCTGATCAGATAAGTGGAAAGCCTATTAAATATCATAACAGTAGCAGGCACCTGCTGCCATGGTGCATTTCACTGACAAGGAGAGGTAGGCTCAGGTTATCTCAGGAAGGCTACAGTGCCACCCTGTGGATTCAGTTGGAACTGCAAGATTCAGTTGGATGAGTGGAAATTTTCTCTATTCTGTCTCTGTCGAGCCAAATTGGTGTTTGCTTTGTGAAGTTCAAGTAGTATTTTACAGCTTGAGTAGCTGGTTACTTAACAAGCACTCACTCCCATCCCCAAATCAACCATATTCTATAAAGGGCTGAGGGGATACAGGTTTTCATCTCAACCAGGCACTGCACCAGGAGATTTCACTGATAAGCACACCACAACCAGAGTGGAGCAACCTATCAGTAAATTTACCTGCAATAGCCTTTGGTTAAAACAAAAACCTGCACACACTTGGCCCTCCATGGCACATGGTTCAATACTCCTACCACATACAAATAACCTTTTGCTGCACATGCACACACACAGAGCCCAAAACAGGTAACTACTGATGCTGAAATGAGATAAAACAAAGAAAATGGCTAATGATATTTGAATCTCCGATTTGTAATCAATGATCCTTTATGGGAAGTTAAGTGTGGGGCTTCTCACTAAAGTTTAACTGCAAAGCCTGGCACAAAACTCCAACATGACAGCTGCATCCTCATTTCTCCAAGCAGTTAATGAGAAGCTTCTCTCTGGACATGATGCTCCAGTTTTTGCAGGTTACTGTGCTGTTAAGCAGTGGGAAAAGAGGAGGAAGGAAAACCTTATCCTCTGCTATACTGAATATAGACAAAGGATGTGTGTAAGTGCCATGCTGCTCAATATAATTTCCCATTGCCCACTGTAACAGCAGTGATGAGATCTTGCTATGACAGGAAGAAACTGGCTAAGGTGATGAAAATAGGGAAATTATCTCTTCCTATATTCCCAGAATGAAAGTTAGCTTACTGTCACATAAGGAGACAAGCCATATAGAGCACCCACTCTGTGGTGCTCCAATGCAAAGGGACAGAGGTGCACAGGTTATGCTACATGCTCCCATGTGAAACCAACTGGGGCCTCTGATCACCATCCCAAGATTCCCACTTGGAAACATCTTCTCCCTAAGAAGACCAGTTTCAGTCTAGTCTGACAGACAAAGGCTATGAGGCAGCCACTCTTTCTGTCTGGACCCTGAATGCATCCTTCTTCCAAATGGCAGAGCTAGAGGAAGAAGTGATTGGAAGCTTGGATGCCAAATTAAGGGGAAAGAGCTGCATTTTAACTGCCCACTGCCTTTATCACCACAAGATGGTGATCCAGGCCAGGGGCTTGAATGTCCTGCAAGAAAGAGTTTGGTAGCTAATCAACCTGTCCAACAGATAAAGGGAAGATCCATTCATCAGATTTGGTTAAGCTGTGGCATACCCTGCTCTTGGTTACAGTATGTCAAAGGTTCCCAAAGCAGAGCTGGCTCCAAAGTTTCACTCAGTGCCCCAAATCTCAAGGACCTGAAGCCAGCAACCAATTCTGGTCCCTAGGAGGGTCAGCAGGTTCCATCCTGTCAGGGTGTAAGGAGGAAGAAGCTGGCTATTTGACACACCAAACCACAGGAGTCAAAGGAGGGTTTGCACGTGTCCTCTCACCTGCTCTGTCCCCTGCCCAGGCTGTGTTCATAGGCATGGATGTGTTCGCTGCAGCGTGCATGGCAGGGGCTGGCTCCAGCAGAGCCAGAGCCCTCAGGGCGCAGAGAAAGGGTTCCACAGAGGTCTCCTCTGGACCAACTTAGCTCACATGACAACAGTTGGGAGGACACACATTCAGTACAGCGTGGCATCAGCCTATGAGGGTGCCATTAGCCACTGGCAAGCCAGGAGTCTTTCAAAGGAAGGACTGGCATGTGCAAAATCATACTGGTGTTAAAAACTGTAGCCAAGATTTACACACAGCAATTCGCTATTGCTCCACCTCAATTCAAGGGCATAATTTATTTTCAGGTTTGAGGGAAGTCAACCCATATGTTACAAGAGATCAATTCTCTGATGGAAAGAGGGGACTAGTTTCCCCTCACAAAGGCCTGGATGGGTTTTATTTTGTAATCCCAAAGAAGAGAGGTCAAGAAATCTCAGCTATTCTGGATCTCAGGGCCTCAAAGCGACACCTTAAGAAATACAAATTCAGAACGCTGATATACATGTCGTTTCTGTGTTTTGTGCACAAAGATTGGTTGATTGGTTAGTTGAACCAAAAAGTTGTGTGTTTTCAAATCCCTGTGTAACCAACACAGGGATTTGGTAAGGTAAGATTTGCTCTCCAGGGGATATCAGCCCACGGGTGCTTGTAAAATGTACCAGAAAGCTTAAGCCCTAATGAGAGAGGAAAGGTGCAAGCATGGTCACATCAGTTTCCTTGATTCCTTTAGTGGCGGTGTGCCACCATGGCAAGGAACTTACCACCACTGCAAGAACAAATCCAAATGTTATTGAAAAGATTATTAAATTATGATTAAAACTATACATACCACCTTGCAGTTGTAGGCCTCCGCCAACCAGCTAAGCAGTCAAATTGCAGTTTACATCCATGTTTGTCCAGACTCATAATATTTATATTGAAGAGTTTGAAGTAATTTAATAAAAAGTATTCAGTGTATTTTTGGTGAAATGGAAGTTATGATTATATTGACCTATGAGTCCAGTGAATAATTTGCGGTGAGAAACATGCTGTCTTCACTTAGAGACGATTTTTACAGAGTCCAGAGGACTGATGGAGAGCTTCATCATGGTGCAACAATGATCACCTGAAGCTCAATATCAGCAAAACCAAGCATTTGTGTGAAAGTTTGTCATAATTAGTGTATGAATTTTTTAAAATTATGGTGAGAAATATGTTTACCTTTGATCTCTGACCACCAGAATCAAAACAGTTTATCCTTGACTCCAAGTGGACATTTGTGCCACATGTAGTGAAATTCCCTTTATGTGTTCCTGAGATATTGTGTTCACAAGAATGGGATGAACGTGAGGTCACACTGACATTGACTAATCTGTTATTCTTTGGTTCAAGTGGACATTTGTACCAAATGTGTCAGATATGAAGAATTCCCTTTAGGCGTTTCTGAGATATCCAATTTACAAGAATGGGACCTACATACTGACAACCAGAAAACGTGATGCCACTGGCCAGGGCTGTTACTGGGGCGGAGGCATAACAGCATCTTCAGCACCAACTCTCAACTGAAGCATAAGTTGGACCAAAAAAGCAGCAGATATCTGGCAAAACCTGAATTAGCGCCCAAAGTACCACAGCTGCATAAAATTATAGTTAACACTGGCCATATACACAGATAACTGGCTCAAAGCAGCCTCCACACCACAGGATCCAATCCAATCCAATCCAATCCAATCCAATCCACAGGAGAAAGCAGCCTACATGAAAATGCTTGAAAAGTATACAGCGTGGACTTCAGGATAAAGCTGATATAGAGTTTAATATCCATTCATACGTTTATCTCTGGACTCAAGCCAGTCACGAGTGCCTCTCACACGGGAGAGGATGCCAACCCTGTGGGCATGTCTGAGGCGTTTCTGCAGGGAAGAACTGAACTGATCTCACCCACACTGTGTGAGAGACGACTGTGGCTGATGACATCTGCTCTAGTGGTTGTTCCACAACACCACAGGCACCAAAGGTCCTCTGCAACATGTCCAGTGTCACGACGTCATTAGAGGAGCCCTGGGTTCCTAGTACAGGGAATTCCACTTGGAATAACCCTAGTCAGGAAGGTGATCAACATTAACGTAACTCTGACAGGGTGGGGAGGACGTATGGAGGCAGGGCAGTAGGTGGCTGGAGCACTCGACCAGGGTGTTGTTGAGCTGCAGCAGCAGCAGCCCCCCCACACCAACTTTTTCCATTGTAAATAATGGTAAATACTGGAGGTTTATTCCCCAAATGAGGGTAATGTACCTGGGGTAGTAGGGGAATGACAGCTGATAGGTCCCGTTGAGGCCATTCCCAGTGATCTGCTCCATCCATCCAAGCATTTTGCACTTTGTCAGGGTCCTCCTCAGAGTAGCCACTAAGCGGGAAAAAATGAAGTTTCATTTCAAAACATAATTTTGAACACAAAAAATTACCTAATTATTAAAAATTAATTAAAAATGACCTAATCATTAAATATCTCCAATACATATGATCCAGACTGAAAAGGCATGATTGCCTCACAACAAAACACTTAACTACTATCCTCCGAAAGAACTGTTTGAATTTTCTTCAAACAAGTTATTTTGCATTGGCACAAAGTGTGGCCAGCTTTTTGGATGACCCGCCACAGTCTGGTGGATGCTCAAATTGAACCAGCCACTCACATTTCCTGCCAGACACGTTCTGTTAAGAGGTAAGGGGGTGTAATGTCTAAATAACAAAATTTAATGCTCATCAATTGTATCACCATACCAATTAAAATATATACAATTATATACAAAAATGTTAATATAACTCAAATTACACTCTCTCTCACTGAATAATCTTGTGTGTCCTTGTCATGTTGTTTAATTTTTAGTTACTCCTGGCCTTTGTTTTACAAAGTCTACGTGTCACCACCTCACCCACAATACGTGAATTTGTTTCAACTTGTGAGTGGAGTAACGATATGGAATTCTTTCATAAGGAATAACCTCTGAGGCATTGTTTGGATCCTAGCCAGACCATATGGTGAAGTCTCGAGAGGCTAAGCAGGAAAAAATTCAACACTGAAATGCACTGTAATGTTTCGTCATTCCTTTGCAACAGGTTTTTTAATATTTTAAAACCAAATACTGCTTTTTGATTATTGCTTAAAGACCAAGCAATGAAAAATTCATCATGAACAGATTAAATTGCACTGGTCACTAATATTTCAGACACAGGCACAAATTAGGCCTACATCACACTGGCAGTGCCATTTGCTTGGTTTCTTGTGGAACCTGCTGCCTTGAAGACGGGACTGATCCTGTCTTTTGGCATTTTGGCTTTTTACAGCATAACTCTGATGTTTGAGCATCATTTTCTCTGTGTGCCTCTTGGTTTTTATGTGCTGCTCTGGACACTCAGCCACCACTCCCATACCTGATAAGTTCACTGCCCTGCACGCACAAATTCTTTTAAATATGCACAATATTGACTTGCCATATTCTTTCCCTGACTGAGATCTACACAATTTTGACATTTGACTCACTACAACAGTTCTTTCTAGCCAGTCCCACTGAAATTTGTTCTTTGTCTACAGCCCGCACTGTCTCTCCCTTTTAGTTCAATAGTTTTGTACAAAACTGATTTCTTACTGACTGCATTGACCCACACCCCCAAAGCAAATGTTCACAAATCACAAGAATGGTAATTTTGGTTGCAATATTAGCAGATTTCCAGTCATATAACTAAACAAGATGGAGAGAATGGGGTCTTACCTAAGCGGTATTCCTTAGTATCCTTGTTGGAATCAATTAAGTATTTGCGTAGTGTGGTGGTGCTGCAGGTTTTAGGCTCATTCATGGCTGTAATTGCAGCAGTGATGGCGTCCTCCAAGTCCCCTCCTTTCAGCAGTACCTTATTACCAGTACCCTTCAGCTGTGACACAGAAAGTTGGCCTACAATTATTCTAAGGATATATACTTGTTGTCTGAGTTCTCTGTATTAGGCCATAGGCACATTAAAGGATCAAATGCATCAGGAAATCTTATATTTGCTGAGCCACTGAATCCCATCTTCCATCAAAATAATGCCTAAAATAACACCTGATGATGAGACATATATGTTTAGTGTCAAACACTGGCTATTTAACAGGCAGAAGCAGAACATCTAATCAGAATGCCTTCTGGGTGCCTTCCCATGGAAGTGCACTGGACACAGGGACGAGACTGGGACGAGACCCCAGGGCAGACCCAGGACTACATATTCCAGCTGGCCTGGAGCACACTGGGAGCCCCGAGGAGGAGTGGGCAGACATGGCCAAGGGAAAGGACATCTGGGCTGCCCTCCTGAGCCTACCACCACTGTGACCCTATGCATCGGAAAATGGATGGAATACTGTTCTTAAAAAAGTTTTACCTGGAAAGTCCCACTGGCTCCTTTCCCAGTGATTCGCTCCAGCTGACCTTTCTCCACTGCCTTCAACAGGGTTTCCTTCAGGAGCTCAGGCCTGAGGATGCAAACGGCACATCAATAATATGATGTAATATATGTAATGTAATATATAATGCCAGCCAACAACAAAATTTGCACACCATTTATGATTCATATTCTCCACAGAGCAACGTTATGATTATTGAATTGCTTTTCTGAAGTTGGGGTCAAAGACCAAAGTTAATCAAAGCTTCCTGGCCATTAGGAAAGCCCTGCTTGACGAGCTTCTGCTGGCAGCGTCATCTTTTAAATCACTTATTTTTACAGGTTTCTATATAACCGTTTTTTCCCCACACAGTATCATTGTAGAATATTTTTCCATATGCAATACTGTTTTCAAATAACTGTAATTATACGAGCTAAGACAATAAAATATACCTATGTTCAATGTCAAGATGGGGAAAATGCTGCTCCAGATATTTCTTTATCAGGATGTAAGAGGCCTCTTTGGGCTCACAGAGCCGAGTGATGATAAGGGGCAGAGCATCTCCCAGGGTCTCAGTCTTCAATCCAGGAGCCACCGCAATTTTCTAAAACACCATGTCAGTAACAGAGATACTAATTACAACCAAACATTCCTGTCTCATGGGGGAAAATGTGAAAAGATAACAGTTTGCATTACTGACCAAGTTGCTCTGCAAAGATCAGATCTGTTTAACTATGATTTGTGAAACAAAGTGGCCTAGTGTTGTGCACTTCTGGTCAATACTGTAGTCCTAAGGTGAATCTTAATCAAAGTGGCTTAAGAATAGGGTTGCAAAATTCTGGGAATTTTCAAAGTAGGAAACTTTCCATGGGAATTACAGGGGAATACATGGGAATTAACAGGGATATATGGAAATTAACAGGAATAAACTGGAAATTTGTAAAACTGCAGGTTAGCCTGTAACAGGGAAGTTAAATGTAGCTAGAAAAAAATATCTTGCAGCATTATCTTGGTTAAAACACCAAGATTTAAGGCAAATTCAATTGAATTACTACCTTGCACAATGGAGAGGGGGATGGGGAATATGTCAGTGTTCAGTGAAATAATCTATTTAAGTTTCAAATTTGTATTAGTATACACGCATGTCTGCTTACGACAAAACAAAATGTTTATATTTATTTTTGTTTATGATACAGTTTGTATAAATTACAAGTTACAATTACAATTACAAAATTCCCCATCTTAACTTCCCATGGAAAGTTTCCGGAAATTTACCGTCAATTTTCTGCCCCTTTGCAACCCTACTTAAATATCATATCAGTAAGTCAGTCTCCACCTTCTCATCACAAATCCCATCATTCTTCCAATCTAGTGTAGTCTCACAGGACCCCCGATTCCTGATCTGAGCAACCCAACTAAAACGCATGTACCAGTACTGCCCTGCTGAACGTCCCATATAAATCAGCTCTCTAGTCTCTAATCCCAGCCACAGTGTAACATACCTTAGCTGAAGTGGGTTGCTTTCCAATGACAAATCTGCCAGCAAGGCCTTTACCCTTGAGCTATGTGAGAGAGAGGGGAACAAAGCAGAGAATAAGCAATCACTTCTTCACGATGTCTTTTAATTTAAAGGGATGGTAAACTGTGTTGAAAACAGATTTTATCATGTAGTATTATTCTTGAGTACTATGTCCATCACAGGAGTGTTGATGTGAAAAGTCCAAGACCGATGCTACCTCTGGCTAAAGCTCCACATCAGGGGTGAGAGGAATAAAAGCTGAATTCATATTCTGATCGGATTCACTCCTGTTTCCACTCCTACATGTGAAAGTAACTTTTAATCCCCAGGAAAAATCAGCTGATAGGCCTCTTGCCTAGAAAGGACTCCAGAGTTTCAGTTCAATGACTTTTTCTACATTTGATGACAACAAAACAAAATGAATGAAAAAAATACATATTTTAGTTTACCATCCCTTTAAGGATAATTTTCATGACCAGTATTTGTCAGCATCTAGCAACTATTGTTTCTACCTCCCAGACTTGAGACAAAACTTACACATCGATATTTATCTTTATCTATTTATCTTTATATCTATTTATCTATACAGATAGTTACAGATACAGATATATAGATAGTTAAATACTGAAAACACACACACACAATCTTTGTTATTTTTTAAAGATTTTTGGGGCATTTCTGTGATAACTGACAGTCACAGTATAGAGAGACAGGAAAGGCAGGGGAGAGAGAGGAGATGACATGGAGCAAAAAGCCTGAGGTTGAACCTGAACCCAGGACGCTGCGATCAGCACTCAGCCCTAACACATGGTACACGCTCTTATCCAGTGAGCTACTGGGGCGCCCCCAACACACATTATCTTTTACCTGTTTAAGTGTGCCCTTCTCCACGTGTTTCTTCAGGGCTTTCTTAATGAGGAATTTCCTCTTGTCCAAATCCAGGCCTGGGTATTTCTTTGCGATGTATTTCATGAAAGTCTTGGATGACACCCCACCCTTTTCCTCGCAGGACTGCAACATGAGTGAACGTGAACTTTAAGTACTGCACATGTAAGTCAAACAGCTTTGTCTGAAAGCAGTACTTCAACACAACCAGCATGACTGGCTGAGCACTGGCATTGGCACATGAAGGTTTACACTCTATGACTAAGTTGATATAGTAGAACTAATATGGAAGGTGGATTCTAAATGCAAAGGAAAGTGTGGAAATCCCCTTTAAGTTTCTACATACCTGAATAGCCTCAAGGAGTATATTTTCCATCTTGAACTGAGTGCCTGCAAAATTGGTAACAGGAACCTTTTTGCTTGCAGTGACAGTAGCCCATGCTGGAATAGTCCTCTTCACCTTTTTGACTTTCGCTTTCTCTAACTTGAAGCCATCCTTCAGCCTGTCGTGGAAAAGGACCAAGGGACAAGTAATTGGGTTGTTTCTTTAAAGCGATATTTCACTATGATTGTTACACCCTTATCTTTATCACATCCTCACCTGAGAAGGAGAACATAGCAGTGTGTCGCGCATTGTCCAGCGGCGCAGTCCTTGCATTTTTCACTTTGTCCGTTTGTCACCGCAGGAAAAGCCGAACTGAAATTTCAAAACATCTGTCTTTACGACCATCATGGCAAATTGGACCCCATCTGCACTGGTATACTATCCTGAAAGGCTGTGGGGTGCAGCATTTTCCCCCTTCTGCTTATTATCACTTTGATTTACACTGAGTGCTCTGTCAAGGTCTGGGAAGAGAAAAGAAGGAGGAATAACTGATGTCACAAATTATTAACTGGGGTAGGTGGGACTATTTTAATGAGGCATATTTTTTAACCTCCTTTCTAGAGAAACAAGGAGCTTGTCAACAACTGCTCTACTTGATTACGAACGGCTAAATGGAGGACTTTCAGAAAACTGAATCTGAAACTTTTATTATACTTAAACTACAAGTATATTACAGTTACTTTCACATTTAAAGGAACGGGCCTCACAAAAATACTCTGCATGGGACAGTAGGTCAAAAACTGTAGTAAGAAGAGTGAACTGTTACAGGTGCTAGATACTGCTGCTCAGCCTGCTTCCTGTCTGAGTTCAGCTTTCAGGGATGGACAAAGCTGGTGAGCACTACAGTGAAACATCTGACTTCCATGACGCTCCCGGCCTCTCCTGCTCTACTCCTCCCAGACTGAGGACACGGGTACCGCTACATCAGCTGAAAGTGGGAATATGACAGTTCTCAGAGACGTGACAGGTCACATTTCTGAGAACTACAGCACCGCAACCATGAGAGGAACAGTCTAGTGTTATCCAGCAGAGGTAAGGATAATAAAAACATAAAAGTGCTATCAGAGTGAAATATCGCAATGTTCATTCACAGAGTTACAGACTAACTGCAGTGAAGGACTCACCCTTTCTTCTCGGGCTCCTCTTTCTTGTCTGCAGCTGCTTCGTCAGCTTTCTCTCCATTCTCTGCCGGCTCTCCTTCACCTTCTGCCTTTTCCTCCGTCTCCTTGGCTGCTGTGGCTGAGGACGCAGCCTGCTCCTCATCAGCCGAAGGAGAGTCCTCAGAGGTGGCGTCGTCCTCTGAGAGAAGAGCAATCATCATGTGTGATTTCTAAAAGCCTTGCACTCAAAATTAATAACTAACCACATCCTATTGTCCAGATGCTCACCTACTTACACATGAACAATTTGGCATTTGGTCAAGGGAAAGACATACACATTTGTCAAGTGGCCCTGGCCTTATAGGTCAAGTCAGTGAAATCTCTATGGCTTCTTTTAGGACTTAATGGTGGGGGATTTCAGGTGGGGATTCCTCATCTTTGCCGCGATTCAAAGTTTGGTGGTGCTGGGCTAGCTATGTTATAGGGCTAGGGGAAAAATTCACTAAGCACTGCTAGTCTTTTATGAATTTGGTAACTGATTTCTTTTATTACTGAAAAGGGAATAAATATTGCTCCAAACTTAGGCTAAATTTTGATGAGAGAAAACTGTCATTTTCAGAAGGGTCCCATGACCTCTGACCTCCAGATACCTGAATCAAAGTTTGAGCTATGGGTACCGATAGGTGTCCCCTTTGCAGACATGCCCACCTCATGCTAATCCCATGCAGTTTGGGCCACAAACCCTGCAGTCCAAATGTGTTCTTGTGGCCTGTTGTAAAATGGTGTGTTTGTGCAGACTGGGGCCTAAACAGTCTTGGAGTTGCATCAATCGGCTTTGACTGGAAAGCTGAGCCTCTTGTGGATTCAATGAGCCACATTTGATTCATGTGTGATGATGTTAGCCCCCATAGGAGCCATTTCATCATAGTGAGACCACTTTTTGAATCTTGACATCACTGTATAAAATGACCCATTGTGACCCTTAGGATAACCACAGCCTCATCAAACTTTACAGCCACAAAGTAGACAATAATTCAAAAACCAAAAATCACAATGAACTGTAGTATCGAATCGGCACCCGAGTATCATGTTAGTATCGAATCGGGAGATAAGCATATCGTCCCAGCCCTATAGTATGTTATACCCTTTTGACATAAAATCCCATTACCAACTTGTATATCCTGTGCTCTAAACTTTGCAACAACCCCTAGTAATTATTGGCTCAGCTCTCATCAACAGAGGTGAAGCATGTCACCTGCTAATGTGTAACTCTGGCAGGTGCAAAGATACAGGACATTTTAGATCCTAACCTCAGTGTATCTGCAATCTACACGACATGATAAATTCCCGATAAACCACCCTAGTTTGCATTGGACTTAGTGTACACAGTGATTCATGTAGTTGTAATGAGGGGCTGCTGAGATGGAATGGAACCTCAGAAAAAAAAATGCCGTGTCTCAGTCGGGTTGGAAGACTGTTCACAGCAGTCAGCCTGGTTAAATGTGCTGGCTGGGTGGGTTTTGTTATAGTAAACAGTTTCTTATGCTTTTTTTTTTTTTTTTTTTTTTAAATACACTACTCACAAAAAGTTGGGGATATTTGGCTTTCGGGTGAAATTTATGGAAAATATAAAAAGTTCACGCTACAGTGATATTATATCATGAAAGTAGGGCATTTAAGTAGAGGCATACACTGGTGATTTCCTCATCTCAAACAATTTCTTGAAACAAAAGCCAACAACAGTGGTGGATATACCACAACAAAAAATGTCAGTGTCAATAACTTGTCATGTGCCCTTGAGCATCAATTACAGCTTGACAACGACGTCTCATGCTGTTCACAAGTCGACTTATTGTCTGCTGAGGCATGGCATCCCACTCTTCTTGAAGGGCGGCCCTCAGGACATTGAGGTTCTGGGGTACAGAGCTCCGAGCCTCTACACGGCGACTCAGCTGATCCCATAGGTTTTCTATGGGATTCAGGTCTGGAGAAAGTGCAGGCCACTCCATTTGAGGTACCCCAGTCTCCAGCAGCCGTTCCCTAATGATACGACCTCGATGAGCTGGAGCATTGTCGTCCATGAAGATGAAGTTAGGCCTGTGTTGTTCATGCAGGGGCACAATGACTGGATTAATGATGTTATTCAGGTAGTATGGGCTTGTCACTGTACCATTCACAAAGTGTAGGGCAGTTCTGTACTGACTAGACACAACTGTCCACACAGTAACACCACCACCACCAAAGGCTCGTCTGGTGACAACAGTGGCTGATGCATAGTGCTCTCCTTGACGTCTCCAACATCGTTGGCGGCCATCATCTCTGCTCAACTTGAATCGGCTTTCATCAGAGAACAGCAGTGAGGCCCACTGGTCCCTCGTCCAGCGTAAATGCTGCCTGGCCCATGCAAGACGATGACACCTGTGCCTGGTGGTGTGGTCAGGTACCCTTGCAGGTCGTCTAGCACGCAGACCATGCTGATGTAAACGGTTTCGAATGGTCTGACGTGACACTTGGGTGCCTCTCACCTCCCTTAAACGTGCCTGGAGTTGAGTGGCATTCATCATCCGGTTCTGCAGGGCACTGTTCACAATGAAGCGGTCATCAGTGTGGGATGTGGCCAAAGGACGTCCACTTCTATGCCTTTCTGTGACTCTTCCAGTCTCTCTCTATCTCTGTTGGAACCTGCTGATGACACTCTGTGACACTCTAAGCTCAGTGGCCACTTCCGTCTGAGAACATCCTGTTTGACGCCTCGCAATGGCGAGGTGCTGCTGATCAATTGTTAGGTGTTGTCTTGGTCTCATGATGTCAAAATGTGAACAGCATGATGAGGAGGACTGTTTAAATACCAATTCTAATTGAACCAGGAAATTTATTGGTCAATTCATGGATCAAACACCTGATGTGAATTTTGCCGTTAAACTCCTTGTTAGAGAACAGCAACTTGTGCAAAAAGTACTCAAACATTGAACAGTTGGACATGTGCATTCAAAAGTTTACAGAAGGTCACATTAAGTTCACCTGTAAAGGTTATAATGCATTTTATGTTCATCCTGAAATTTCACCCGAAAGCCGAATATCCCTAACTTTTTGTGAGTAGTGTATATATATATAGCAGGTAGTCACAGGTATACAGTAAATAAAGTACAACACCCATTTGCTTAGTGTAAAGTAAGACACACCTGTGATGGATTCAACACACTATTTTGTGTCCTCTGTTGGTCTGAACAATATATTATCTAGATATGAACATGTCCAATATTAATATCTCAAAAGGCAATAATATCAAATTTAGACTTAGGGTTACTCTAAGACAGTGACTGGTCTGTTCTGATCAATAAAATATTTTGTGACCTAACTGCATTTTCCACATCCATTTGGTGTTACTATGCTGTTTTCTGAAGAATGCTTAATTTTCACTGATTCCACACTTAAAAAAATCTAAAAAGTGTGAACTCATGGTCATATCGTATTGCAATGAAAATATCTGGTATGAACTTTGGTCCATATGGTGCAGCCCCAGTGCTCTGCTTTGTTTAATTGCATTCATTAGACTTTTGCATTACATAACGCAGCTCTGTGACTGGTGGTGGATGTCAGTGAAGACCTCTGACGAGAGTTAAGTGATACAGAGCTGTGCTGAGAGCTGCTGCGGGGTGCTGTGTGGGTGCCAGGGCTGTGTGTGGACTCTGGATGGCCTGGTGTGGCAGGACAGCCTCACTGCTTTCAGAGAGCGGATGCTCGGCGGTCGTACCCCCGTCAGTCTCCCAGCTCACCTTTCTCTGCGGCGGCGGAGGCGGGGGCCTTCTCCTGGGGTGGAGTCGCTGCTGCACGGCGAATAGGCATCACACTAATTTACCTGAGTGAACAAATAACATACATGACTCCGGCGGTCCTGGCCGTGTGGTGCCCAAACACGGTGAAGAAACCGAGATAGTCGGAGCACTTCTCCACAGCCGAAAGAATGTCATTCATTTGGGCCTCAAAACTAGCGACAGGACTTGACTCATTTAAACCAAAAAAAAAAATGTCAGTTGCGCATGTATTTCGTGCACTGTTTCTCCTCCGACACGTACGTCTGCAACACTTACAGGCGTGAGCCACATGAGTAGCAAACATGTTCCAGCATTTTTTAAAAGTACGAAGACGTTACCACGAATAATTCTGCAAATTCGCCATTTTGTACGTTACTTCATACATACAGTAATGGCGTCGCACGGAACAGATAAAATTCATTTAGTTGCATTTAGGAGAAAAGAACGTAGCCCTGAGCTTTTCGACAAATGCATTCATGCAATGACACGTCTGCAATAGTAGGAGTTAACCTTACCTTGTACCTGCCGACAATTAACTAATATAAGGCTAGTTTGGCTATTTTTCTGCACGGTCCTTTATTTAGAATTCTCTATTTACGCGCCCCGCCCCTAAACGAGAGTTGACGTAGGAGCGTAAGAGTATGTCGCTGTTATTTCCATTTCCGGGAGAAAAAAAAAAACACTTCCGGAAATCTCTGTTGATGTTGTCCAGCTTTTCTACATTCAAGGCAAGAACAGAAAATAGTTTGAGATTTTTCTGTTCAAACGTCCCGAAGGGGTGTCAGACATTTATACTTTTGTGTTACCCTCACACTACTGAACCAGTGCTATTTAATCAAACAAAAGATACTCCGTCCATCAACTTTCACCCTGAATCAGTCCTTGTCTGGCATTGCAACCACTGGAAACAAAAATATGGATTTAAACCAGGTAAATACATGAGCACTATCCCATATTCAAGGACACGGTGCAACAGATTAGTGAGTAGAAGGCATAAATCAGTGTTTGTGGGTGTGAAGAGCTCCAAAAGTACAGGCTGCAGCGATGTGAGTCACCTCTGGACACACAACTGCCATTTCATTTCTAACTATAGGCCTTTTTTCTGGCTT
The DNA here is from genome assembly GCF_902150065.1 of Myripristis murdjan. Taxonomy (NCBI): domain Eukaryota; kingdom Metazoa; phylum Chordata; class Actinopteri; order Holocentriformes; family Holocentridae; genus Myripristis; species Myripristis murdjan. The sequence goes on from NC_043984.1 coordinate 3,950,686, forward strand.
TTCTGTGGGTGATCACGTCTCTGCTGCAGGGACCCAGAGTGACTGTGGGTGGACACCTGGAAATGTGGTCCGCTTTCACCACTAGGGGGACAAAGAGGATTAGGAGACACCTGACAAAAAGTAGTCCAAGTATGGTGAGATACAAGTAACACAAGTGAACATCGGTAAGGTAATGCAACCATTTCAAAGTCAAGGCAGGAAGGTGGTTTGATTCTTGTACTTAAGTGACCTCACGTCTTATATCTTATAACTTATGACGTCTTCCTGCTACTAGTCAGTGTAAATTAAAATTTCGACCAATAAAACCTTCACAAATCTTTGAACATCCTCTCCCATCCACCTCATCCCTTCAAATGAAACGGTTTCTCTGCCAAACTGGTATGAATGAGCCTTCCTTGCACCATGTCCCGCCCAAACATCCTGTTTCAACATGGAAATACATCACATCAAGAGAGTCCATGCAGGCGGGGAACCAAATTGCCCCTCTGGGACAAATGCCACCACAGCTCTTCTTCAAGGATGGGATGTGTCATCCAGAGTGGGAAAAGCGAATCTTTACCTCACACATGTAAGCAAAGGGAGCACTGCAAAAAACAATCTGACAGAGGAATGTAAAACTTCACATGTTCACAAACACTGGCAGTCAAAGTAACAATCATGGAAATCAGCAGTGATTTTTTTTTTTTAAATACCTTTTTGTCTTTAATGTATTTACAAGCTTTTAATTTGCTCTGTATGTCTGAAGTATTACAAGCACTTCATGTTCAGCAACCCTGCTTTTTAAACTTGCATTTTGCTCATCTCAATTGAATGGATCTATTTGTTCGTCGGTGGTGTTTGTTTCAAGTTCAGTTGAGAGTTCTTTTGTGGATTGATTTGCATTGCTTCTTGAATGCATACTTCTCCCTCTCGTGAGGTGTATGTACATATCACATGGAGCAAGCCAAAGCTGAGGGAACACTTCCAGGTTATTCAGCGATAACCTCTGACCTCGAGGACAACGTCATACAAGGACAACGTTAATAGTTCCTGTGCATCCACTCATTATCTCTGCTTCCCCTTCATCCCAAAATAACTTTGTTTTTACCCTGTTTTCAACCCACCATTTTGGAATCCAGGGAAGCTATTTATTTCACAATTATTATTTTGTTATAATTAATAATAGTTATTTCTATTGTCATCAATGTTCTCATTGTGAGCATCTGCAAATGTTAAATAAACTTCCGTATTTGCAGTCCTTAAAAAAATAATAAATTAAAGAGTCCAGAACCTATGTATCTTTTAAGTCTCTTCTTAAAAAGTAACAAAAGAAAAGTAAGTTAAAATTTAAAACAAAAATATTTTCTATGTATAATACAGGTATTTAGTGCTTCCGCCGTTGGAATCCAAACTCAAAATGGCGGCATGTTTCAGAACCGTACCGCAGAAAAAAATTCCAGCCGTAAACATGTCGTCCTGCCCATGCGCATTTTGAGTGTGTCTGTTTGTTTGTTCTGCTGTGAGGATGCAGTTCTTCTACGTCGTGGTCTGGGCTGGCAGCGGCAGCCGCAGACTCCCTTGTCAATTGTCTTCCGACTCCTCCTCGGCCTCGCGCAGCCAGGTGAAGAAGGCTGTGACCGACTTGAGGGCTACGCCCTTGCCCTGCTGCTCCGCGGGGTCCTTGCTCATCTCCCACTTGTAGAAAGCATCCTCCGAGATGACGTCCTCGTCATACAGACAGTCAAAGAACATCCGGAGAAGGTCTGACGGGAGAGAAAGGAGGAGAGGAAGAGGGAGTAATGCAGTTGTGAACTTGTTTGGTTTGATAGCTATTCATAGAGGAAGCGTGAACTGAAAGAGGCTTGAACATGTCATAGGCATTTGTCCAAAAAAGTTTTCCTGTGAGGTCAAATGTGAGCTGTTGTGTTTCAAATCAGCCTTGACAAAGCTGTGGATTTTTTGGCTAAGCACACAGAGAATTTATTGGGTTTCTACTTCCACCTACCCTGAACAATGTGTTTCATCAGGGAGGGAGAAAGGCCAAAAATGAGTGGTTGCTGAATATGGAGCTCTTGGAGTCAACATTCAAGCACAAAGAGACTCCTACTAATCATTTGGTACCATTAAAGGCAGAATGAGTAGGATTTCCCTCAGAAACAATGTACAGACTCATACAAAAAGAATCCCTCTCAATCATCACTTCTGAGCCACTAGCAGTGTGTGTTGCTCTGTGTGTCTGCAGTAGGCCCTGCCCTCTGCCTGGATTTGATTTGTTTTGCTGAGCTTGGGACTCTATTGGGTGTTGGCCACTGGGCAGCGGCTGTGTAGCTTCCAGCCAATCACAGCACGCAGTGCCAGATTGATAGCACCACGTCCAATAGGAAGCTATGAAAACCGTGGATGTGGACTGCGGAAAAAAGCAAATCTAGTGAGGAGAAACACCAAGTGGACAAAGCTCATTCCACGAGAATGAATTTGGGGTCGGCTTTCACCGGGGAGGAGGGGCCAACTTTAAATGTTGTCTTCACAAATAACAAATCCTGCTCATTCTGCTTTAAAAAGTTGCACTGGTGGGTGGGTCTTAATAACTGTCCATCTTTTTCCACTACAATAGGGGACCGACCATCTTCCAGGTTTTTTATTCTGTACAAACGAAAAAGCCTGGGAACAAGGTTTGGGTCAAATAATACTTTGAAATACTTTTTTTCTGACTGAAATGCCAGGTGAGTGGGGTTTGCCACAAAGGACACTACAATGAACAACACTATACAGTGCCATAACGTTAAGATGGCTGCAGTGAAAACAGTGTCATTTTTTTTTCTTTTTTTTTTTTTTTTAAGCCTCATGATATTTTTGTATTCTTTTCAGATAGATAACTTTTTTTTCTTCATCTTTTTATTTCACAATAATTCCGCAACAAAAAATGTCCGCTCTGATACAACATCAGTAACAGTAATTTGTACAATTTCTTTCTTTTTTTTTTTTTTTTACCCACATTATTTCCTACCCTCCCCATTACTCCCTAGGGATACCAAACAGAAGAGGAAAATAAGTAAATAAATAAATAACAAATACAAAATCAAACAAACAGTGTCATTTTTGGTGACTGACAATGCTATCTGAGCTGTCCTGATTCGGTAAGCCACACCCATCTGGTATTCCAGGCAGTTTAATACAATTGAAATAAACGGAGGTTTCTGCTTCTCGACCGACCCTTTCAGCCATTTTGACATGAAATAGCAGAGCAGGCTCAGGTGGTACTGACCACATCAGTTAAAGGTCCAGGTGCAAACTGTGCCAGGGCCCTGCAGTTCATGCTGCCTCACTGGAAAAACTCTGCTACACTGACATGTTACAAAACCTTCACCAATGCCATTAATAACACCTGTGTTCAGCTGCTATGTCATGTCAAAATTTCTGCTGTGAAAAAGGTCCATGACAAGTGAACTAGGGCTTTTGAACAGTCACATGGACTCATCCAGCAAGATTAGAAATTCTGGCAGTGTGGGGAGTGAAAAACAAATCCGACTCCAGTCCCTGTAACTTTAGCATCATGGACATGTCAGCACTCTTTGATGTAATTATCTTCTCTGGTTTTCGTTCCAGATAATAACACATTGGGAAATAGCTGAAGATTGTGGTTTGCTCTCAGCTCATTTCATTAAGCAAAGCTTTCCAAGCATGAGGAACTGCTGACTATCAGATGTTTATCTCCATGTCCTTACACATGTCATTTCCTGTAGTTAATAGTTCAGATTACATTCTCGCTCCTGACCAACTGCACCGTATTTCTACCAAAGGAGTGCCATCACTGTCACTTAGTCTGGGTGTGTTTTTTTGTTCCAACGAGTTTGAGTGGCATCATTCTCACCTCCCCAAACAAACCAAACTAAGAAGGAAACGCTCCAGTGCTCAGTTAAATTGCTCCCAACATGTTTGGTGACAGCACATCCCAACAATTATTTGCAACCACAGTTTGACTTGCCCCTGACAGGAAATTAAGACAATGAAATCTGGCAGCCTGAAATGTTTTGGCTTCAATATTGCAGGTAGGCATGCAGTATGATGCAGCACTTACTTGGAGGCTGATCTAGGGTAACGATCAGCGCCTGAAGTGCATAAAGTGCTTGCAGCTGTCGCTCAGTGTCTGAGTTAAGGTACTTGAGTAATACAGGCAATCTCCTCTGGATGATGGCTGTGTCCACTCGACAGGTGGTGCTCTCATCTGTGCAGGAAGGGAGAGGCAGAACAAGTGCGTGGTGAGCTGCTCTGCTCTGGCATGGCATAAATATTGCAATCAGTGGAGCAATTCTAGCAGAATGGGCTAAGTCTCTCTTCCAGGCGGTGGAGTGCTCACCTTTCACTGCTGCCTTACACACAGCTGTCATCAAAGCCCTCAGGAATGGAGACGAGCTCATCTGAGATTCATCTAGATTTGCCTGCGAGGTGGAACATAGTGATGGAGGACAAAACACACACAATTTGTCAATTTCACATGGCTGAGCACATCTTGGCAGGTATTGCACTGCACTAAAAAAACAACAATCACTTTAAAAAAAAATAAAATAAAACACACAAAAAAACAAGTACTGAAACAAAACAGGATTTTGTGCTACTGCATGTCTAATCTAAGGGAACTGGAACCACAGACTAAGTGGCACCCCCTACAAAAATCCCCTTCAAAGTGTTTCATAGAGCATAAAATAGATTTTAATAGATGTCACTTTTATCTTTTAAACTCTTATTATTCTGACAGAAATGGGTAGTTACATGGCATGCACTTGTGAATCTGTTGTTACTTGATGCATTTCTGTGCCTATAACCTTGTAGTGCTTTCTAGGCACTTAGGGGGTTGGTATGCACCACTGGATGGAGTGAAACTCCATCCAATTAAACATGTTAAACCAAAGTGCAGTGGCAGCACAGTGTCATTTGTATGTATGTATGAGTATGTGCAGCACACCAGTTTCCAGACAGATAATGACCATTTGACTTCTACCGTACGAAGCACAGTGTTTTCCTTTTCCCACCTGACAGTTTGTAAGTGAGTGGTCTGCATAGCAAACAGCTTTACAAAGAAATTCAAAGCCTGGCCCTTGTAAGCTGCATATACACAGTTTTTGGGGAATGACTACAATATATTATGAATGAGAGTGAATGTCACTGTGTATGGTACTTGGCATGTATTCCATTTTGGAAACAAATCCTCACCCACTCACATTTTCAACTAATCAAAAGATGGAGGATGGGTGTAGCAAGTGTGCAACTGGTGTCGCTAAACATTTCATTCTCAAGCAGTAGACATCTATGTTGGATTTCTGCTTTGAGCTAGCTTACTTGTTCTTTTGTAAAAATCTTACTATCATAAACTGTGTGTGAGCCCAGTCAGTGTAACTGAAATTCCTGTGTCACTGATGAAAGTCAATAACATTCATTCATTTCTTACTGCCCTTTAAATTCTGGCCACTGGCCCAGTGATTTTGGGCATCCAGGCAGGCTGAATGATTTGTCTCAGTGAAATATGTGCACACGTGTCTCATCCCGTACCTCTACCCAGTCAAAGATCTGCTCATCACTGGCCATATCCTCCAGGAGAAGTCTCTCAAGCTGGAGGCTCAGCTCGTCAGGAGACAGGATCCGTTTGGACAGAGCCGCCTCGGGGCTGGAGGAGTCTGACACAGTGAACTGGAGATTCTGTTGGAGCAAACAAGACGACCGGGGGGGGGGGGATGAATGATTAGAGGAGGCAACATTGGAAGTAAAGAAGATGCCATGCAGAATTGGGTTACAAGAACAGCAGGAGGAAGTGAAAGAGCAATAAAGGGCTGGTTAGCTGGTCTTAATCTAATGTTTGGAGAAGCGGAGTCGGGCATTGGATATCCAACAGCTTCAACAGAGCTGCTAAGTGGCCACAAGCAAAAGCATGTGGTTTTCCTTCCTCTGTAACTACATAAATCTGTGTGACTTTGGAACTTTTCCCACAATGTCAGTACTTCTTGATTTGAGCAGACAATTCTGTCACCAACCTGTTGTGAGATGAAAGCCTGGACGTCTTCTCCCTCTGGTAGGAAGTCACTCCAGCTGAGGCCAGATTCCCTCCACAAAACACCCACTTTCCTATGGCTCTGGAGAGCAGACAAGATAAGACAACATCAGACTCACTTTTACAAAACAGGCTCATCACAAGAGCAACAAAAAACAAATGCATATAAGCACAAAGAAAAATCACACCACAAAATTTAACATAAAAGGCCGTAATGTGTGTTTTGATATGGGATACATCTCCACTCGTTAAGTGTACGTGTGAGCCTGCACAAGGACCAGAGTGCAGGGGCAGAAATGAACAGATGCTTGGCCAAAAAAAGCAACCATAAGGTGCACATTTTCTTCAGCTGTAAAACATGTAGACACAAGTGACTGCTGTCTCTCATGGAACACTGTGGGTCATTTGTGAAAGCCTAAAGGCTGGGGTTTCTTTCTGGTGCATTCAGTGTGAGAGAGAGAGAGGTCTGAAGCAAAAACAACCAATTACGCAGCCTGAAGCAGCAGAAAATGTTGGCACGACATAGCCAACAGCAGAGGAAAATGCCAAGCCCACACAAAGCACTGTGCCAACAAAAAATAAAACGGCCAACATTGTGAAAAGTGCAGTTGAGGGGTGGAAGATGGACAGGTTGAGGACAGAGTGGGGAGAAAATGGCACAATCTTTTTCTGTAAAGCCTGCCACCAGTTTCCAGGAGATGATCTTTGTGGTAAAACTGAGTGGTTATTTGCAATTAGCTATACATATGTTATTACCTCATAGTGGCCCTAAATAGGACCAAACAAAAACATAAAAAAATGTATTTTGTGCTCTGCTGTGGAGCTCTTTCAGTCCCCCTCCACTCAAAAATGTGTTTTCTTAAGTTTATGTCTGCTAAAATGTCTGACCTGAAGTCTACCTGCTTCATGATGAGAAGATATGCATGCAGGAGGGAGAGAAGTTTGAAGAACAGTTAATGAAGGTGTTGCTTACCATTTGTTTGCATAGTATGTGCAGTATTTCAGAAAATAAGATCCCAGCTCTTCCAACAGGAAGCAAAGGTTTGCTTAATTCACTGCGAACAAATGGAGGAGACAGAAATTAAATGTGAGTCGGCCTGACAGTTTCATTTCATACATAGCTTGGTGTGCACAGAGCTCACAGCAGGAGACAGAGAGGAGAGCAAACAACAACAAATACTGACTGCACATCAAATACACATAATCAGACGACTGAGAAAGCCACAGGAGGGGAGAAAGCCTGAGAAACAGGCATTAAATGAGTTCACAGCCTGGGTTCGGGACTCTCTGCTATTTATTCCACACTGTTTACTGAAAGTGAATTTGACTTTCATTTGTTGATACTATGCTAAACCTAACCTCCAGGACTACGGACCAACCGATGGCATTTTTCTTTTTAAATACTTACTACAAACCTTGCACAAAAGTTACTCCATACTCTAAATGATCTCTCTACCTACTGTTAGTCCACCGTATTATGTGTTGTGGACCAAGTAAACTGGCTCTGACCCTGGCGCTGCCTGCTACTGGCTGCTTGTTATGTCATGTTTATTTAAAGTTGCTCTGGATCACAGCATCCGTTCAAAGTGTGTGGTGCAGACGTCCCAGTACCTAAAGAGCTCTCTCATAGAGAAGCCCCCTTCCCTCAGCACAGGGTTGAGCAGCTCAGCCAGGTACAGCCAGATGTGGGGAATGTCGATGGCCATGTCATCCGCTTGCTCCAGGGTGTCCACAAACCTGGCAACACATAAAGACATAGTGCTGCGTAAGGATACCATTAGTGCTCAAAGGGTATTTTACCTCACTCAGTTTTTAAACTATGAAAACTATGACTAAAAGTATTGTCAGCAACACTTTTTCCCAAGTTGAAAACTAAACAAAAATGAACCTTTGTTAACAAAAACTACGACTAAATATAATGATATTTTCGTCAACGCATACAAAACAGAAAAAAAGCCAGAAACAGACGAATGATAAGAAGATATATGGGCAAATAAAACTTTTTATATGAAGCACACTATAAGCAAAAGCTACATACAAAATATAAGAAGCTGTACTGAGGAATGTAGAACAATCTATGTATAAAGGGCACCAACAAATAACTTCATGAGGAAATATGAGAAATGATTCAGTAGATTTAGATTAAAACTTGTTTTCATATACTAAATCGCTCAAGATTTTGTCAACATAAACTTGACTAAAACTAAAAATACGACTGACTAAAATGTGATGAAAACTAAAATGCATTTTAGACAAAAGACTAAAACAAACTAAATCAAAATTAACACTCAAACATCCGCTCCCTACCATATTTCCAAATTACTTTTCTATGGAGCAGCTCCAACCTTTATACCTACTGTCATTACAAGTTTGAGTTCTCTGGTTTTGTTGGAAAGCTGATCATCAAGTATTGATAGTATTGATTGGACTGCCCTAGACCCTAGGAATAAGCTACGCGAAGTACAAAACTGTAGAATTGTGGTTCCTTGTTAAAGTGACAGCGAATAGAAGCTTCAATAGAGGAATGAAGGGCAATGAGGTCCTATTGTCTTATCTTTCACACACACACACACAAGGACTAAAATGTCAGCAGAAAAAAAAAACACTTTTTAGAAATGGTTGTCTGATTCTGATGGGTCATTTATGAAGCAGAGAATGGAATTCCCCTTCTGATTAAGCAGAGACAGACACTGGATAGGATTTCCAAACATTTTTCTAAATACAGGGGGCCCTATCTTGTGCCAGACTCCCTAAACCCGCTATTTGCGGATTTAGGATTTAGGAAGAGGCGTTCCCCCGTAAAAGTTGCTATCTTGTGCACCTCCTGCTATCCGCAAAACACCTCCGCTACCCGCTATATTATGCATAGGCGTGTTTTGGGCGTTACGCCAGTTAAACCAATCAGTGTGCCAGGTGCCATTGCCTTTAAGGGCAGGATGCGCTATCCTAAATCCTAAATCCTAAACCCGCGATGGAGAGAGGGAGGTAGATTTTCTCAGGGGTTCTACTGAGGCTAAAGCAAGTTGGCTTTATATACATATTATATATTTTATTATAGGCGAGTTAATTCGGGAGGTGGAGCCACATGTGTCCAAGTGGACGTGTCACAAGGTTGTACTGATTGAGTAAAATCCCCGGGTCACACCACACACACACAAGAGGCAGAGGTGGAACTATGTGTAAACTAATTTATTGACAAGGTAGATTGGGCAAATAAAATATTAAAAATAAAAATATAGCACAGCTGCTGGCTTATGATAAAACAATAAAACGTGCTGGCGTAAGTGTCCAATTAAAGCAGTCTTTCCTCTAAACAGTCTATATGAGTAATATACTCAGTCCATTCCGGCAGCGTCCCGGTATCAGTCCGACCGTGTGCGTGGCGAGGCTCCGTCGGGGCGCGCATTGAAGCCGCCTGGGCGCGCTCTCGTAACAGCCCAAACTTTAGGGATAGCGGATAGCGGGTGGTCAGGACCACCTGCTATCCGCTATCCCTAAAGTGTGTGCACAAGATAGCAACTTTAGGGAAAGCGCATGAAACACGCCCACGAACACACCTCCAGGCGCAAATGACGGAGTCGGCATAACGGATAGCGGGTAGCGGGTGGCGCAAGATACCGTTTAGGGATAGCGGAAGCTCCTAAATCCGCAATTTGCGGGTAGCGGGTAGTGGCAGCGGATAGCGGGTGGCACAAGATAGGGCCCAGGGTGTCCACAAAGTCTCTTTACAATTTAAAAAATCTATTATAAAAGCAATTGATGAGATATGTTAATCAGATTTGTTACTCAGTGGTTATCAAAGTTTTTAATCGCACTGCATTTGTGTATTTCAGCAAAAGATCACTGATGCCATTGCCACCATTGATGAGGCTCTGCTACAGCAAACATGGCAAGATATCCAGTACCGTCTTGATGTGCTTTGTGCAACTAATGTTCCCCATATAGAGGTGTATTAAATGAGGCAAAAAACTTCAATATCTACTCCTCATTTTGTAATAATTTCCACAGATTTGTCTGTTCATTTGCTTTTGTAATAAATTTGTTAAATTGTAAAGAGACTTTATGGACACCCTGTATAATCCCTTAATTTCTTGTGTGGACAGACAGGTCAACAGTTGGGTTTTACCACTTCTACAAACTTTTATAGACTGTTTAATTACAAAAATTTGAACAGCTAGGAAATGGTAAATGTTCAAGTTTCTATACTTTTCAAAACCAAGGATGCAAACACGTCCACTGTCAAAGATGTGACAGAAGATGTATAAAAGCTTAAGGTCCTAGATAAAATTCAAAACATTTTTTGCTTCTAAGGAATGTCCTGAGGGTCTAACACCAAAGTGCGCAGAAGAAGAACCTTTGACAAACAGGCTGTTGCACTTTTGTCAGCCTCTTTGTATGTGCAGCAGAGACCTCCCACCATGTTCAAGAGTTTGTGTTTAAAAGCCTATTTGTAGTAAATCTTTCATCAGAATATATCAAATACAAACTTTTTAGGTCACGTTAATGTCACTACAAAATCATTCTAAGGGTAACTTTGGTTCAAAGGATGAATGGTTAAAAGAAAATGAGGAGAAAAGGATGGAGGGAAAATGCATGAAGTGCACAACTTTCATGAACACTTTCAAGTCATTGCATTGAACCATGGAATTGTATTTCAATGACTACTCCTGCCTTACGTGAACACAAGAAAGTTCACAAAGTTTATATGAACAGACAGCCACATTGACAAAAGGCGGGTGGGCAAACTCCTGGTCCAAAGACAGCCCAAACCATTTGCACACTATTTCTTACATGTTTCACCTACAGTGACACATTTCAGGATCAAAATGGCCAATACTGCTGAAAGATAAGATGACATTTTTCTGGCAGGCCAAGAGCCCACAGTAGAAGAACGAAGAACTAACCCTTTGTAGAACTGGCTTTTGGGCAGGATTCCCTGCTGCACCAACTGGAAGAGGAGCTGGCCCATGTGGTCCCGTGTGATCTGACTGCGCTCCAGGGTGGACTCCACCCCCACGCGCACAAAGATGTGGAGATGAGAGGGCAGGTCCAGTTCGTCCACACACTGGACAGCTTCCTGCAGAAAACAGGCAGAGAATATTCACAAGATTGGGTAACTTGGCAACTAAAGTGTTCATTTCAGTATAATAAATAACTGCAGCTTGTACACGGCTACATGGGAAGGAATTCAATCGTAAAAGTACTGTTGTTTTTATTATTATAGTAATCAAAGAACAGTAAAATAACCTATAAAGTTCTCTAAGTGTACACACTGAAGATAGTCGCCTGGGCACGTTTATAGCAGAAGTAAAAAAAAAAAGAAAAGGTCATTACAAAATCATTTATAGGAATAAAATCTATTTGCATTTCAGATATGAAAGCTCATCTTCATGCACCCAAAAACACATTTGGACACTAGGTCATAAGCCCTGAGTTTCATCTGCTGCAGGATTGCCTTTTAACTGCTGTACCTTGTAATCGTTAATGTGCAGGAACTCGTCAATAATGGACTTCGATTTCCTCTCCATCTCCTCCTCAGAGACGGCAGGTCTGTCCGGGGTCTGGGCCACAGGCTCAGGTTTCACTGTCAATGGGAAACAACAGTTACAACAGCACTCTATTATGTCCCTGTGTGTGGTATGATCTACATCTGGCTTTCTGCACCGGCCAGATTTTTTTTTTTTTTTTTTTGTCCAATGCCATTCTCCTGCTGTGATTATTTTCCCACGCAAACACCAACCTACTCTATTCTTCATTCAGTGAAACATCCTCAAGATGGATATAAAAGCTTTGTCCACTGATGATTCATGACCACACCAAGTCCTCCTGAAATAAGATTGAATGGAAAACATGTTGTGCTTTCCTTATGACACAAATAAATGATCTACTCATGCACATTTAATGAGGTTTCCCAATATGTCAAACCAGGTCCTGCAGATACCTCATTTTCCTGCCCACATGGCATGAGACAACCCACGACTGTCAGGCCATACAGCACCCATTGAAAACCAAACAAGTAGTGTGTATTAGTTTAACTAGAATATCTTCAAGATAATAATGTTTTATGTTTTGAATGAAGCAAAACCTGAGGCTAATGAAGCAAGCTAAACACCCAGGTAGATGTGCACAATGAATAAACAGTCATATACTGCATTTTTTGCTTCCATAATTAATAATCATGTAATTCAGCGATGACGCAGTGCTTCTTATATTTTCAATGCCCCTCAAATTTCCAGTGTGATAAATCAATGTGCAATATGGACCCATGTGATCAAGACGACAGCTGAGATGGAGAAGTAGGCAGCTCTGGTGTGAAGAGTCGAACATTATAGAGACAGAGCACAAGTAAGTGCCATCCATGCCAGAGGAGAAAACGTTGCTCTCCATTGATCTTGTATTGTCTGACCCTGTCTCCGTGCAAATTCAGTTGATCAGCAAGCTTGAAAACAATTCTTAAAGGCTGCTGTGTGGCAGGACACACCAAAAACAAGGTCAAGACTCCAGAATGAAGTTTTTATAAGATTCCAAAGAGAAAAAACAAGTCTTTGAGCAATAAGATGTGAAACGCCGGGGGGAAACTGTAGGACACCGACACCGGTATGTTCCCCTCTGCAGCGGCATTTTGTCAATGGTAAGACAAATATTCAACCTGTCAGTCAGTTTTTCACTTTACACTATGTTGTAAAGTAAATAATCTTTAGAATATACAACCTATGCTGTATTATGGATAAATTTATATTCATAAATTAGCTTAATTACACATTGCCTGATGTTAGTTTGACAGGAACACCTAGCTAACTCACCCCAAGTCATTATCTATCTATCTATCTATCTATCTATCTATCTATCTATCTATCTATCATTTTAGTTTCAGGTTTCGTTTCTTTCAACAATATTGAGGTTTTCTAAATCCCTTTTCCTTTTTGTTGGAGACCGGTTGCCAAAATAACATGCTGAAACTAGCTAGCCACAGGTATTTTGATAGTTTAAGACTTAGTTGCATTGATTGGCACAGATCATTCTCCACAGTCTTATCATGGATGTCTTGTTTTAGATCCAAAAATAGGTTATTCTCTACCACTTGGAGATACTTTGGTTTTTAACCAGATAATTATAAGCAGATACAGACTCGATGCTAATTTTCCCTGAGGGTTGAGGGTGCACCCAAAACTATTTAAGCAGCAATTGCATATAATTGTTGAAACTGTGAAATGTCATTTCAAGTATGCAAGAATTCTGACACCTATCAAAATCTTAAAAACAACACATTCCAAAAATCAAGAAAATTTCAGTGGGAGCAGTTTCTATTGTTTACATGTGCAGTGTTGTGCCTCTGTCTGTGCAGAGCTGAATCCCTCACCAGGCTCTCTGACTCTGTTGCGCTCAGTCTCCGTTTTGTCCTCTGTGACGCTGGGTCTCCGGGGCTCGGCGCCCTCTCGCTCCCTGTCTCTGCGGGTCTCCTCAGGGATTTGGCTCTCAAGCAGCTCCTTGGAACTGCCTCCCCTGATGAAAGGCCCGGGCCGTGACGACGGGGCGGAGCTCAGCGGCTTCTCGCTGCGTTCTCTCCCTGCACTGCTGCGACTGGTGGGAGGAAAAAAGCAAAACAACACACTAAGAGTCCACCAGGATGTTACATCAAAATAACAAAGAAAAACAGAGAAAAACACGTTTGCATCCTGGCATGTGCTATTAAAATCCGAATGCTAATATGTACATTGAGGGCACTCAAAGAGAGCAAACCTCTGCCAACACGGAACAATTTCCCAACTTGCAAAAACACATCAAATACTATCACTTAAATTTTAACATTAAATTTGTGGACCCTGCAAAGATGTCCTAAGGAAATGGAATCAAGTCTCATTAGTTTCACAGTTATGCCAAAAAAGGCTAATTGTCTGATGGCAGAAATCCCAGTAAAATCAATTGTTCTTGGCTGAAGGCCTCTCTGTCCCAAAAAAAAAAAAAAAAAAAAAAAAAAAAAATCATTGATGTGTGTTCATAGGTTTTTGAGAGATCCTGCTGACAGAAAGACAAAACAGGAGAAATCCTAATGTGAGCCTTAATGTGTCCTTTTACCTTCCCAGGGTTCTCCTGGAGTCGTAGTCTTGGTTCTGTGCAGGAGGGGTGGAGGGTTGAGATGAAGGAGTGGACTGCAGCGCAGAGTAACGGTTGAGACTACTGCCACCTGACCGTGATAGTTCTGATGTGAGGAAACAAACAACTAACGTAAGTCACATACGAAGAACAACAGAAACTGACAGCCAAACATAATTATAAGGTGGTCAGATACAATGTTAAAGCTTACACAAGATTATGTGGTTGTTTCACCATTAGAATTTGATCGAATGGTGAAACGAAATATACACTTAATAAGGTTTGATTTTTAAAACTTGATGTCTGATGTGTAATGTCAACTGCACTCTTCTAACCTGAACATGGACCAGGAATAACCAGGGAAGGTTGACCAAGATTTGGGAAAAAAAAAAAAAAATACAGCTTGTAGAGAAAATGCTTGTTCCTTTTGGTTTGCTATTGAGAGCTTACATTTTTCACTCGTTTGGGGTTTTGTAACACATGAGAGCTTAAGTACTGTGCAGTCCCAGTCTTCACTTTATCATCATGTGTGTGTGCCTCAACAACGCAAGACAAAAAAAGGAATTCTGGAATGCTGTTGGTTGTGAGATTTCTAATCTTCTCATACTCATTCAGTCATGTGGCGTATCCCCAACCCTACTTGTGTAATGTCTTCGTCAGTGAATTGGTGTTGCCCTACCTGAGTCGCTGGCCTTGGCTCCTCCACTGCTGCCCTTCATCCAGTTGACTTGAGCCCGTGGGCCCAGCTGGATCTTCTCATCCATCTGAGGCTGCAAAAAGAGAATATTCAGGATTTTTCTTCTATTTTGGTCTATCATGATTTACTGGACGACAGGATGATACAGGAGGTGACCCAAACTGAAACCTGCAAATATATAAAGTTAAATATATATATGACTTCCACCCAAACTCAATGAGCTCTGAGGATGCCCAGTAGAGGGAGACCAAAGAAAGCTTCCTCTTCACGTATATGCATACACAAATGTGACAGATTGAGTATAAAGATCTGCTGACAAAGCAGATTTCCTGATCTGAGCATGTGAGTTGCTCATTAGCCTCACTTACCCCGTTTTCACTAAATTCTTTGGCAATCTAAAATGCTAATTAAGGACAAGTACCAGGCTAGATAACATACAGACATCCACCATATGGCTCAATATATTAAATCTTAGTAATGGAGATCCACCTCTAGGCACAACCAGCACTGAGGACATGGTGGGGTTCGTCCAGCAGGGGGAGCTAAGAGAGAACACTGCAATGGCTCAAATGGCTGTGCCTCATTTGTCCAGCAGGGGGACTATGCACCCCTGAACTTAGAAACCTGAATGTAGATCACATGAGGACAGGGACGGTTTGTGTACATATCCCAGTTATGATGAACCACAGGGATTCATCTAAGGACAGGCATTAATCCAGTGTAAACACTTCAGCTTCTGTGTACAGGAGCTTTCTTCTAAAAAGGACAGGAGTACCAGTATGGCAGCTCTTCTTGACTGACATGGAAAACCAGACTGGAAAATCCCATAATGAATAATGAACTTGAGACCAACACCAACTTGTCAGGACCTGTGGGGGAAGAGAAAGCTAACCGATTGATCTAAATTACAATGAAGACGTAACATTATTCCGCGTAATTGCGAGAGACCACAAAGCAGCCCACAGGTCCTTAACAGGCTTTCACACTCATAAAACACATACAACCTCCTCAGCTGCCTTTGTTCATGTACAGATGAGTGATCCAATTAAAAATCAGACATCATGTGTTTTGAGGGATGAGAAAAGCCAGGGTTGGGGGCAATTGGTCAAAACAGCGGAAATGAATATCAAACAGAAGGACACAAAAAATTATAATCTAAACCATTCAAATGACAGATTACAACATGGCAACCTCTAACACTGAATGTACTGTAGACAAAAGTGCAAACAAATGTGCTCTGAATTTCACTTGAGTGGATGCTTGTTTTTCAGATTTAATTTAAAAGATATTCCAACAAGACTGTTAAATTCAAATTCATCTCAATTTGAAAAAAAAAAAAAAAAAAAAAACTCAGCCTTGTATCTGGACCTGCATTTTGGTCACTCCTGTTCTTAGATAGATTGATAGACAGATAGACAGATAGATAGAGATAGATAGAGAGATAGACAGATAGAAACTTTATCAATTTCCCTGCGGGGATTAATAAAGTTTCTATCTATCTATCTATCTATCTATCTATCTATCTATCTATCTATCTATCTATCTATCTATCTATCTAACACAATATTCACTTCATTTTCTTCCAGTGACAGGCTGATAGCTAATTTATCTGACATTGTAAAGCTAAGGACTGCAGAGTACTGAATTGATGTATTGATTGAACCTTGGAGATCTTTGGGATCTTGGTAGGGTCAATGGTCCTGCTGTTCTTGGTCATGGGCACAGTGTTCCAGGTCTCATCTCTCTGCACACGCTGCTCTCTTTGATCTCTTGGGTCTGCGGTAACAAAGACGCACACGCACACACACACACACACACACACACACACATAAAAACACATGGGGAAAACATACTTTAGTCAAGGGGAAAAATGGGCTCAAGGATGCCTGTATTTTCTATCACTGCTGATCATGAAAAAGACAGACAACTTGACATTCATACTAAAATCTGTTGGCCCTTGATTTCTGCACAAGTATTATAGGTCAGTTAACAGATGGGTGGGAGTGGGGGGCTTCCTGTCCACTGTTGGTGCACAATAGTGTCTCTGCAGGCTATAGGCATAGGATGTCTGCCTGCCTGCTTGCAGTCTTCCTGAGTCACTGTGGCTGTGCCTATATGGCTCTAAGCCTTAAAGAGGATTTAGCCTGCGGGCCTGACCTGGCCGTCTCTTGCTGTCCTTGGAGAGTAGCTGCTGGTGCACCTTCCTCTGCTCCTCCTGCTCTTCAATCTTAGCTTCCTTGTGGATCTGCTCAATGGTTTTAGGGCCCTGGTCGGCTCTCCTGGACACCCAGTTGTGCTGCAGGAAAAGGAGAACTGCAATTACACTGAAACTTGACCAAACAGTCAAATTTCAAATTTAAGAGTTTCAATTTAACAGTTTCAGACATTCAATTTAACAGTTTCAGTTACATTTTTTTTTTCTTACAAGAGCGAGGTCACATTCAGCCTGAATTACATTACAATAGGGGATGGCAGTTCATCATAGCAGATTGATTTGTCAGCCATTGATCATAATCAGCCAACAGGGGTTCTGAGGAAGGCCTACATTTGTTCATAAAGTGTGCCATTTGACAGTATCTGAATACAGTATCTTTTATTTTATTGATTTATTTAAATCAGAGGTGGCCCCGCAATACCATTTTGGTGCATCCCAGCTAAATTCCCTTTCAAATATTTCACTGAAACGGCCTTAGCATGCATCCAAGTACATGAGTACAAAACCATAAAACTGCTTGCCAGTACTACAGAGTCTTGCAAAATCATTCACCCTCCTTTGACATTTTGTTCATTTTGTTGTGCTATTAAGTTATTTTAAACACATTTTTCAGTGCTTTCTTACTTAATCCCCTTCACTTTGTTTGGGCTAAACTAGCAAAAGCTTGTTTCACTTTCCTTATTATTTGTAACCAGATGTCATATTTCAATTCCAGTGATTTTGAACAACGACTTCCTTTCACTGATTCACTAAAATGTGTCATTCTTTCTAACAAAGCTGAGATTAGGTCTCCTAGATATATCTTCAGTGGGTTTTACTATGGAAGTCAAAAGAGAAATTTCTAATTCTGTATTTTCAATGATGAAAGGGTGATGCTTTACATTTTGTATGAGGGATCAAGAAAAGAACACAAATATCATAAATAAATGAGCCATGCAAGCTACACTGTGTTTAAATATTCCAATGGTGAGTCCAGCCAACGCCCTAAAATCCCACTCAGTCCCATTAAGATCTATCGAAGGGCGCCACTCTCAGCTTTGTAACCAAGAAAAACAAGCTAAAAAAGTATGAGAGCAAAACATTGTTCAGGACCATTAAATAAAACTTAAATATGACATCAGAGCAGCAGATGATAAAAATGTAGAAAAATGTTGATTTCTGGTATTTTACTTTTACAGTCACATACATTTCTTCAGTTTGTTTTATCTTTCACGCAATAGAGTGCTTGCATTGAACTGGGATTAACAATCCTGAATAAATGCATTGTGGAAAAAAAAACTTTATAGTAAAATGATCTATGCAAAAAATCAACTGGCTTTAATACTTCTCCAAGACACCATACATCAAGCACACAGACAAGCGACAGATGATGAAAAGGAGCTCATCTGTAAGTACAGTAAGCACTGAGGTGTGTTGCATCTGTCCAGCTTTTAACAAAATGTGTTCTGTCTGATGATACGCAAATGTGCAGATAATACAAGATTCACCACAAACACACTACTGACACACTCACCAATCTCAGGTCTATTACATCTTGTAACATAAACCGTATCCGAGACGATGTCTTCCGCTCCTTGACAATTTTCTCCATCTGATTGAAATACTGATCCATGCGAGGCTGACAGGAGAGAGTGAAAGAAAAGGTTAATTTACAATGTGGAGGCAATATTCTCTGTGTCACTATCCCCTCTCGTGGACAGCAGCTTTCAGAGTCAATTTCATTTCCACATTATTTCACTCAATTGGCCAATTGTGCATTTTATTACTTGGAGTAGGAGCCCTCCTGACTGCCCGAGACTAAGTGGAACATTATGGGAGGCAGTAGAACAAAAACTGTAACAGACCACGTAAACTCAACTCAAATTCAGTGTAATAGCCCTGTGCTAAAACTGCCATATTCAGAACATTACCACATCAGAGAGAATGAAACATGTCTGAGGGACAAGCTGGAAGATTTAGGCCCAAACACAATCTGCAGACTTTCACTCAAAATCACATTTTCTTGTTGGTAAGTGGTTGTAATACTCTTCAGTAGCATATAGAGAAATAAAACCAAGGCAAAACACAGAATTCAGTTTTCTACCGATTTTTAGCAATAAAAAAATGCAAAAGGTGTCTCCCTTGTGATCCTGTGTGGGCCTGCTTGTAGTGCTTCCCTATTTACTCATAGGCTTTTCGTTTTGCTAGGTGACCGCTAGATGAGATTATGAGCAAACAGCACACGACAGTACGGCGGAGAGAGAACAGAAAAGCCCTCGGGTCACAGTTATGTCTCTCCAGGCATCTGAGGTCTCCAACTAGGTCCAGCTGGGAGTTATTGATGTCTACAGGAGAGCCAGTCAGAGAGAACAAAGCAGAGCAGGCCACTGAGGGAAAACAGGGATATTCCTGTTTCCTCATAACCTACATAGATGCATATCTCCTCTGCCTCTGGAACCAAATGTAGCCCAGCTGGTCTGGGATCGAATCCCACCTGAACCTTCTCTTTTATGTTTCCCAAAATTGTGTTGCTATCAGCTTTCCTACTGCATCTCTAAGTCTGAATCACTCCATCTGCCAAGTGCAATCACTGTAAAGTAATTCATCTTGGTTAGATCTGAACAGCAGCAAACTGACAATATTAGCATCCAAAGTACAAGAAGAAGACATAAAACAATACAAAGGAGAAATACTGAACACAGAGCATTCAAATATACATCTAACGCGGTATACAGTTTTGAAGGTAAAGAGCTGCCTCCTTAGGGCAGGGGGCCAACTGGTTCATCTTATGACTTCATCCCTGAAACAAGGTCAGAAGTGACTCAGTTCCTTTTCCACTAGCTTTACTACAAGACTTCTCACAGTTTATGAAATGACGGACCTACCCTAACCCCTGCCCCACTGCAATTTAAATATGGAACAAACTAGCAGAATTTGGGCTGGGCATCCAAAACAGAGCCTGCACCAATTTAAGTACATGTGTACCTTTCTACATGCATTGCCTACCCTAGCCCAAGGATCTCTGACTCCCATTGCAGGTCTGACATCTACGTGATGAATCAGGGAATTACCAATATTGACCAATTAAGGACAGTGATAACCAATATTTAGGGCAGACATTCATTTTGTAACAAATTTGAAAATTGCAGTGTCAAAATTTCCAGTATTAGAAATGCCAACAAAAACCATGCTTTAAACCAGTAAATGTTTAATTAACATTATATTTGTAAAAAAAAAAAAAAAAAGAAAGAAAGAAAGAAAGAAAGAAAGAAAAAGAAAAGAAAAAAGACAAAAATACAAAAAACACAAGATTTCCAGACAATTTGAAGAAAATTTACAAAAATAACCTGAAAATCTGAAGAAAACAAAATGACAAGGGAACTCAAAATTGTAACCATATTATTGGAAATGTTGCCCTGCTCATATGCCTTTCTTCCACTGTCAGTCAGATGGAGAGGGAGCGACTGGGTAGGGGTGCACAATTCCAGGAATTTTCAAAGTTGGAAACTGTCCTTGGGAACTGATGGGAATTCATGGGAATTAATGGGAAATAATGAGAATAAACTGAAAATTTGCAAAATTGCAGGTAATTCAGTTGAATTTCTACCCAGCCCTGTGCATTCCTCCATCACATGCACAGATCACTTCTAGAATCCTGCACACTGCAGCAGGATGACTGAAGCCACACAGGCAAATATATTCGATCTATCGTATTAAAGTTTAACAAGCAAAAAGTAAATCACACACGCGCGCGCACACACACACACACTTGGAAGGGGTCATCGGGAATGATTATTTTTATTCAACATTCATGGTTTTTTGTTGTTCAATGAAAGAACTGAATCAACAAAATTTACTGTAAATTTAATGTAAACTTCCCACCAAACAAATAATCCTATATAAGCTTCTTCATCTTGCACGGTTTGGGAGGGGGTCTCCAACACAAAACATGATTTACACAGCAGAGATTCTGCACAGCACAAGAATACCTTGTTTTGGAGGCCATCCCTGAGAAGTAATTGCAGTCTTTTGTGACTTGAAATTACAGTCTGTATTCTGATTTCTGCAATTTTTTTTTTCAATTAAATGTGCAGCCCTAGTCAACATGCAACAACTGAGAGACACATTAGCTTCTAGCCTTCAGCATAAACTTTGGATATGAGTGTTGAGTACTAACTACAGTTGACTGGCTCACCTTGGCTTTTTCAAAATCGAGGTCCTTGCCAATAGTGGTGAGCAGCCTGCACAGGCACTCCAGGGACTCCTCGTCATGGTTCTTGAGCAGCTTGACCACACAGTCGTGCATGATGGCCTCTGTCAGCATCTTGAGTTTAAAGAGCTCACCGATAAACTTGATGTTGCCGATGGAGCGCCGGCGGGCCTTGTCCTTGGCCTCCTCCAGCTCTTCCTGAAGACGCTCACGCTCCGTCCCCTGAGGAAACCGATGAAATACAGCTCTATTAAAATCACACCTGCACAGCTCCTCAATGTAGCTTCCTTCCACCTCTGTTAAAAATGTGCTATAGCGTGGAACTTTGGATTAAAACATACGATCAAATGAGATCAGTTATGTAAAGCTTTGTTCAATGCATTCGTTACGCACTGATGCAGCAGAGTCCAGCTCTTTCTGCTTCCTCTCGAACACCACATCATCCACCTTGTCCTTCTCAAACTCTTTCTGGCAGCGGTTGAGAAGCAGCTTACGGAAGTTCACTGTGTTGCTGGGTTTGTCTGTCATGGGCACTTTGAGCTGCACAAGAGAAGTGGACGATAACATGTAAGAAAAGGATAAGTGACTACAAAAATGTCAAAGAAAATTCATCAGCGTGAACAATGACTTGTACATAACAAAGTCATGAGAGCACAGAACACTTGGAAGCAAAAAGTTCTGAAATCATTACTCACTAGTCAAAACCTTTGTCAGATGGGCGAGATGACAAAGAACACATTCTTATTTATCACAAGAGCTTGAGAGACTAATTACAGGGGAATGAAGGATAATACATCACAGTCGCAAACAGGTCAAACAGATGAAACAAATAAATATTGAAAGAAATGGGTTTGGCTTCTGGGCTCAAGGACATCTTGACCATATTTCAGGAAAGGAAGAGTGTTATTCATACTCTTCACCGATCCAGATTCTCCGAGCCAGTCCGATGATTTGAACCAGCAACCGCGCTGCATCTCTATACCTCAGGCTACCCCCTCCATCGTAACGGTCACACATGCTGATTGGCAGCAACTGATGATGGGCATACCGTGGCAAGGCAGCGGCACATGTTTCCGTAGGCTACGGAGAAGCTGGGCTCATCGATGGCCTTCTCGAAGACGAGGTCGATGACCCCCTTCAGCCTCTCTTCTGTATCGATGGTCAGGTCTGTCACTTGCTTCATCAGCTGGTGGAACATCTGAGGCGTCAGCTTGTTCAGGATGCTGCGCACCTTCCTGAACAGCTCCTGAGGGGATTGGTCACAAAGCGTAGTTAATCACTGAAGCAAACACTCACCCACGGCCCATTAGTCACTCATTTGCAAGCTATTTTGTACTGTACCCTGACACACTAATTCCTCTGTGGGGCTGGCTTTTTTTCATGCAGACACCACTTCTAACTTAAATTTGATAATGGTACACTAAACATGTAAGGTCATCCCATGATTAATCCCATGATTTATGTGTATCATTTGCTTTTATTTACTATTTGCAGAATCAGTCCATACACAATTGATTTTACAGAAAAAAAGGATAATAAAGAATAAAAAAGAATGTTATTTGGATTTTGATAGTCAGCATCAATTCTAGATAGATGCCACTTTTTGATATCCAGCTCCTGATTTGTGTATTCAATAGGGATACACAATAAACTATTAGCAGATGATGGGCATTTTATGTTGTTATATATTATTCTGATAACAAAATTATAGCTGATCAGTAGAGCCAATACAGTAAAGATGTTTGTGATCCACCAGTAATCCAAGAGAAGAAGCAGCAGAACACTGTAGTCGAGCTCCTGATGTCAAGCTAGCTACTTGGGGAAGCTAAACATGGCATCGCTGGTGTGTGGAGGTATTTCACAGTTTGAGAGGTAGACATCATAACCGAAATTTGCAAAACCTTGCAACCTCACGCGTTTCAACACAACAAATCTTTTAAGCCACAGAAAAAATCCATATGGTGTGTCTGTAATATTTAGTGAATGTCTGTATGTCTGCGGATGAATTTGGTCCTACCTGTGTTTTCTGTGTTTCTGGGTCCTCTGTGAGGCCCTCCCTCTTCATGCCAGGTTTCCAGGCATTCTCTGCTTTTTTCAGCTGAACGTCGTCATTCACCGACACATTCATGATGATCTTCCTGGGCGGAGGCCGGCGTGTGCCCATATTCATCAGCTGGAAATTAATTGAAAGAAAAAGGGAGAGACAGAAAACGGGAGGTCAACACCTCTTGTCACGACAGCCAAAATAATACCCTGTCTGCTGGAAATTGCCTTAAACTGGCACAAAATTCTGGCAAAGACATAAATGATGGAGATCTATTATCTGGCTGGCCAATGACTTTCCACATGAGCATTTAGTAGCATTGGTAAGAAAAAAAAAAAAAAAAAAAAAAAAAAAGACAACAGCAAAAACAAAAACGTTTTAGAAAGGGGAGAATTTTGTTTTCCTTTTATTAAGAGCTCCTCGAGCTGTCACTGTAATGATCATTGCTGTGTTAACGAATGTTAGAATCACTCTAATGATTGGTGGACTTGACCCAAAGCTCATGACATCCATTAGAGATTTCCCATGTTGGATCAGCCACTGAACAGTTGTGGACACCCACTGAGGGACACCAGCTGAAGCCAACTACTTCTAACTGCTTGACCACCAGTGCAATTAGATTAATTACTGGGGAAAGTTTGGTGACTGTGTTTTAGTTCTGAAGTCATTTTTTTCCCATGACAAACAAGGGCAACAAATGATCTAATGAGTCATCCACCCCCTGTAACCAAGAAGCCAAAAGTTTCTCTTACACAGGAGGAAATATATTACGTGCAGAGAAAGAGAGAGAGAGAGTGTGTGTGTGTGTGTGTGTGTGTGTGTGGAGGGGGTTACATGAATTATTATGGCAGCATGAGTGTGTGTGCGTGTGTGCGTGTGACTCACTGCAGCGCCTCGTCCCCCAGTCATCTGTCTGCCAAAGTCTGCGAAGGCGGGTGTGAAATCAGGCCCTCTGGATATCACCCTGGAATCCACCACTCGAGATGGCAACTTGTTTTGGTTGATCTGAGCAACACATTAGATCCACAATACATCATCACACACACACACAGATTAAGCATACACAAACACAGACAATGAGCTGAACAGCAGAGGGAGCAGTGATCCCTGAATACCGCTGGCGGCAGGGCAAAAGGAGCAGGCCTAATCTCACGCTGGCATACTGTGTACGTTTGTGTGTGTGTTCCGAACCTGGCGGTTCCACATAGGTGACTGATTATAAATGACCGTGCCACGTTACAACTTTGTTGTTTCATGTGTTTTGACTGTGCTGGTGATAAATTATGCTCTGCTGACTTAGTGAGACAGGCAGGGAGAGAAGTCAGAACCAGATGTGAAGGGGAAGGCAGGAAGGAACGCAGGAGAGAGCGACAGGGTGGTGGGGGAGGAGAGGAGAACAAATCCAGCTCTTTGTCTTTCAGCTGTCCTTGACTTCCTCTCTACTCTCTTCCAGTGAGAGTTCTCTCTTTCTCCCACAGAGAAAATGAGACTCGGAGATTCTACATCAACCATCCGCCAGTCTGGTTCTCCTTTTTGGCAGGGGGGTGGGGCATGTACTATTAATGTTGCCAAGTGTGACATAATAGCAATGCAATTTTAATCAAAACAGCGTTTCTGCAGGATATATATGCTCCACCCATATGTACATGTGGATCAGGGGAATGAACAAAACTCTCTACAGTGCATCTGTGGTCCAGTTCATGCAATTTAGCGGAGCTAAGTAGGGCAATGTCAAAAATACAGCCTATATTTGCTCTGAGCAAATACAGAAGTCCCCTGTTTCATAAAAAGGCCTCATTCAAAACAAAACCTACATTTCTAACATCCTACATATGTATTTCTATTTATAGCATCCAATAGTGACTGAAACACTGTGCAGTAACAGTTTAACAGCCAGCAAGCATTTTAAAGAAGAATCTGCTTGGCTACCTGCATAGTGTTCACTTCCTAACCAGCTTCAGCCAAAGGATTTAGCTGGTAGCAGAGGTCACAGTGTAACCCTGTTGGCTTGGGACCAAATTGTTTTCAAACAGCAGGACTTGTGCAGCAGTGAGGGTTTACTCACCTTGTCCAGCACCACATCGCTGATCGGCGGGAGGCCCTCAGGCTTCTGTATGCAGGCAGGCATGAACTGGAAGCCCAGCAGGAAGTCCCTGTCATACTGCCGCTTCCCGTTGGGCTCAGCCAGGTCTGGACCACAAAGTAGGGTGTCAGGATGAAGGAAAAGAGGGAAAGTGGGAAACAGGCCCAGGTATAGGATCAATCAGTCAGATTTAAATCAGCTATGAAAACAAAAACTGAAATGAAACCAATCCAAACAACATACACCCAAGGTTACTTCACCATTCTGTTTTCCAAATTTATTGTATTGGAATCTCAGTTGAAAGGAACTGAAAAGTTGTCTAAAGCCCAACACACACCGGCAGCGTAGCGTCGCGGTGCGTCAGGTGACGCGCGTCAACTGACGCACCCAACACAAACTGGAAGCGTCGCGCTGTAGAACGTCAATCGGCGTTAACTGGGAAAAAAAACTACATACCACAGAAAAAAGACAAATCAACCAGATCAACCAGCATTGTCTGACAGGCTACCATAACGTAATATCCAGTGATGGGCAGTAGCTTATTGATCAAGTAGTGCGGTAGTTTCAGTTATGTTTAAAATGGAAAACCAGGAAAAAACGGTGCATATAACGGACATGTTTACAGCAATATATCCTTCAAACCAGCAGAGCGCTCATTTGTAATGTTAACTAGATCTGTTTGACTGACAGTTTTATTAAAATACAGGAAAGAGCCACAGAAGTAGAGAAGAAGAACAGCTACGAAAGCTGGGATGGACATCCGCAAGGGAAAAAATACGCTTTTTCAGGCGCGTCGACGCTGGAAATAGGACAGTGGCGTAAAAGGTAGCGGCGCGGCGCGTCAACGCGCGTCTAGCCGCCGCCGGTGTGCAGACACACATAGAAAATAATGGGGGCGGCTGTTTGACGCGCGTCGGACGCCGCCGGTGTGTGTTGGGCTTAAGGAGCTGCAAGTTCACACACTTGCAGCTCCCAAGGCAGCTAGAGGCAACTAAAGAAATTTTAAGTTTAATACCCCAAAATCATGTCATGTCAGTAATGCAGCACCCAGATAGCACACAAAAGTTCACCCAACACAGGCTGTACAGTGGATCTTAGACCATAAATTGGTTGAATGTCAGAAAAAGCATCTTGGCTATGTATGTCCAATCTAGGCACTCCGCTGGGAGTTTTACTACGGAGGCCTGACATTAAAATGATGTCCAGACTGCATCGGGATGACGTAGAGAAGACAGCAGGAGCTGACACATTGGTTTGACGCTGGGCCAATGAGAAAAAACTATCTAGTGGCGACATCAACTGGATCTGTCATTTATCAGTTTGACGTCGGGTAGATGGAGGGCTGATGAGAGAGTGATAAGAGTCTCTATTTTTATTTTTGTATTCAGTAAATTCAGGAGAGTACTGCAATATTCTGTGACACAAATTGTATCATGACCCATTTATCGTTGTATTGTGAGGGCCCAATATGCAGCCCTCCTTGATCCTTATAACATAACAAAGACAAGCAAAGAGATAAAGGCTGCAAAAGAGCCAGTACTGAGCTTTGGAGTTTTCACTTGCTACTGTTCAGGATAAATGTAATGTATTTGTATTTCTGTCTCAAATTGTGATTCATCACTTCTTGTAGGTGAAGAGGAGTCCATCCATGTAATTTGATTTTGGCAAAACAGAGCCAGTTTATGGTGTCTCAGTTAAATGGGACGTTCTTCTCCACTGAAGCCCTACTTTGATATCCAGGCTGGTGAGACATGTATTTTTTTGTGATAACTTGGTGTAGCTTTCACTAAGTCCACAGTATTTGGTCCTGCTAACCTTCCATGTCCTGGGGTGCCCCTGTGGAGTTCTCTTTGTCTCCTGGGGTGGCTCCACTGTCGCTGCTCTCCGTCTCGGAGATGTGGCCCGCCCCATTCCTCATGGGCTCCAGCTCAGCTTCGCCGTTCTCCTCTGGAGTGGTGGGCTTCTCCTCAGGCTGCGGGCCCGAGGCGGAAGCCGGAGAAGGTGCCGAGGCAAAGGCTGACGGCAGGGGTGGGGGGCCACTGCTCAGTGGAGCAGAAAGCAAGGGCTGCTCTCCCGCAGCCTGCTCCACTGGTTGGGGCTCGTCCTGTGAAGAGGCAACAGATTCAGAACTTATTTACCTTCTGTCGGTAAACATCTGCTCTGCTGGGACATCCTTAACCAAGACACGTAACTCCTATCAGCTCTCTGCACACTGTTTTATAGCTCTCTCTGATCTAAAGTTAAATAAATAAAATAAATAACACCACTGACTGGACTGTGAATCACATGTAAAATGACATTTTCAACAGTGACAACACAATATCACAAAACATCTAAAGTCATGTAAAATTATATGTATTAGCCACAGAGATGGTGAAATGGACACATAAGGATAGAGATGGAGGAAAGGCAACTGAGGCATGAGTGATCTATGACTGAAGGCAGGAGAGAGATGGATGAGTGAGAGATGATGAAATGCAGTGGTGGCAGAATGGGTCACGTTGAGGTAAAGAAGAGTCTGAAGCAGTAAAGATCGGATGGGAAAGTGAGTGGAAAAAAGAGAAGCACAACAAATGGGAAGAGGGAACAGGAGAGGGACAGAGCTGCTTTCATATACAGAGGGCTGGGCCAGCAATGAAAATGATGGATAACTCCTTGCCATCGTTCTCGGACGATAACAACACCCCATACTCATTGCTGTCAGCCTTCCTCTGCCACACATGTGGAAACATTTTCCATTTGAACTATTGCCCACATAGTGCCTCTCCCCCGTACTCTCTCAGCATCTCCCCCCTCTCTGTTTGAGACTTTTCTCCGATTGAAAAAACTCCCTCCAAAATGAGATACCGACACTTGAAAAAAGTGACAAAAATAATTGCTTACACTCAAGCAAACTTCACAGAATATTTCCTTTGTTTATTAGCCGCTGATTTTAAGACTGCAAACAGAAACATTTTCAAATTTGAGGGTGAATTCTACTTTTGAAGACATACAATTCTAGCTGTTTTTTTTCCTGAAAGTATATGGTATGTATAAGATTTTGAAATTAAACCTCTTTCTTTGCTTTTACCTCCTTTTCTTCCCACCTTCCTCATCCTGCAACAGGGGCAGGGGCGCCTCTTTCCTTACCTCACTCTCCTTCTGAAGCGTGTCTCCTACAGGACTCCCTTCATTTGGTTTCCTCCAGGTCTTTGGTGTGGCAGAAGCAGTCTGACTTACTGCAGGAAAACATAAAAACAACCACAGTGAATTCAAAAGTGTCACTGGTGTTTAAAAACCACTGACAGTGAGAAAAACACTCTCTCCTGTGTAACTGCAAGCTCCCACATTTAATCAACACAAAACATCTGGGTCAAACAGCATTGGCCAATAATTCTTAGACAATGTTTTAACCTATTTGGAGTATCAGATGTGTAGGGTGTGCCACAAAAAGAACACTGAGAATCAGAAAGGCATGGAAATAACACAGGAAAGTGTTTAAAAGGCATTTTTTTTTTAAATACTCTTCTGTGACTTAAACTATTTAAATTACCCTGTTGTGTCAAACAGCAAACATCTGGTACTCTGACCAGAATAAAATAGTAAGAACTACTTGCAAACACTATTTGAAATAACACAAATAGAAAGATAACTAGAAAAACTATTCATATGTTTAAAAATAGCATGCTTGCTGATCTCAGCACAATGCTGAGATCAGCAAGTAATTCTATCTGACTGTACCTTCATGGAAATTAAATGTGTCAGTACAGTCTTTACTCAAGAACTTATTTGCAGTGTATGGCATATAAGCCTTCAGGAAACAGCCACATTCCCAACAGGGGCACTTGATTTAGCTACATATAAATAACACCATAAAGCTTGTCACAAAGTCCTGGTCTCACATGACAGCCTGTCCTGTCTCCACTAACCACCTAGACCGAAGACTTATTACTCCTGCACTGCTGCTAACAAAATATTTTTAGCAAATACTTCAACTGGGTTATTAAAAAGACATTTAAAATTGAACACTGAAGACACTGAACTTCTGGCATGTATGGTGTTGCGTTCACATGCAATGAGCAGCAGCAGATACCTGTAGTAGGACTCTTCCTGGTGAATGCTTGTTGCTGGGGCTCTGTTTTGCTGTCAGCTATGCTGACATGTGCCTCTGTCCCTACTTTGAGGGGAAGGTCTTTAGTGTCTACGGGCTTGCTAGGCTCACTGGCATCTGCTGTGGCCTGTACTAGAGGTGGAAGGCCAGGAGGGGGTGCCGGCATAGCCGGACCAGGGCTTGAGGTCAGGGTGACCGGCACCACAGCCACAGGTGCCAAGGGGGCGAGGGCAGCAGCAATGGGCACCTCTGGCCTCATGTCAGAGGGCAAAGTCTCCGAGGTGGCCTCCTTATAAGCGGGAGCAGAAGTCTGGGGCTGGAGTGGAGCTGAAGCCAGAGGAGAAGGCTCCGGAGCTGAGGGATCCAGCTCAGCCCCAGGGTCTGCAAGGCCATTCAGGGCTTTGGGAGCTGGAGTCGGTGAAGCAGCCCGGGCACGTGGGGCTTCTGAAGGAGGCTTGTCTGTATTGAGGGTCTGAGTCTGAGGCGGTGCCAGAGTTGGTTTGGGCTCCCCAGTCGAGGAGGAAGAAGAAGCAGCTGAAGCGACGGGCTCGCCAGCGTTGCCCACAGGAAGTGGGACAGTGACGGGGGCTACTGCTGGGGCAGGGGAGGGAAGCTCTGGTTCAGCGGGGAGCGAGGGCTCAGTTGCAGGGGCACTGGTCTCCAATCTCTCCACTGGGGGCTCAGGCTGCACTAGCCCAGGTGAGGAAGACTTCTGGACAGCTGGCTCCAATTTTGGCGTATCATCTAAGAGGAGAAAGCAAACAAGAAAAAAAAAAAAAAAAAAGATTCTTCAACCATTATTTATTTTACCCATTATTTTATCTATGAAAACACATTGACCCTGGAACCAAGAATACAACACCTTCTATTTTATAATTCATTTTTGCTAGCAGGGCTATTGATACCTTTTTATTTTATTTTATTTGTGTAAAGCACACAGTGGCTGGTAAATCTACAAATTCAAAAGGCAGCTTTTACTATCTTCCTAATCAACTAGATTTTCAGAATGGAACAACACTTTGAAATGATATCTGGTTACCTGCCAAAGTGGCTGACTGACAAACAACCATGACAAAATTCCACAGCAGTTGCTTGGTGGGTGGTGGTTATTTCCCACCCTGACTGGAACTGCAGCATGACACTTACAAATTAACAACTTTAGTCTGACTGATTTATAAATTGCTGAAAGGAAAACTAATAAGAAATACTGGCTAACTGTAGGAAAGGCAGGCTGCTTTGCTGACGCAGCACTATGATTTATCAGTGAAATGAAAGTGAAACCATTTGTTTCAGCAATGCTCTATTATCTATTAGCTGGTTGTGCTACATGTACTGGTGAAAATGAAAGACTTGTTAGGAAATGGGTTATTTTGATCACCTATGGTATTATCATACTGATAAAATATTACTGGAAAATCATTTGAATATTATCATAAATCATACTAGGGTGCACAAATAGACTTTTTTTCCACATCTAAGCCGAAAGTGATTCAAAACAAATGTTGATATCAAAATCAATAAAAATGACATTTCCCAATATGTATGTATGTCTTGTTAAAAAACTAATCTCATCATTATCCAATGACGAAATAATATTTTTACTTTGTGTGTTATTCTTTGAAATGATTTTGTGATGAGCAGATATTTAGTTAACAAAGTGTCTGGATTTAAATTGTGCAAGAGCTTTCAATGTAATGCCTGAGAAAACCTCCCACAATCAAACTTCTGTTCTTTGTGTATTTTCTTACAGTCTTCCCAAGACTCATCTGTCATTATAGCTACCAAAAATGAATCTTTCTAAAAGTGCATTTGACAATTCTGTGCATTTTCTATATTTAATTGTAGAGAAAGCGTGATTGCTGATAGAAATGGCAAAACTAAGGAAACAGTCGAGATCATTTCCTTGTTGTTTTTGTCTTGGAAGTTAATTTACATTAGTTTAGTTGAACTTTTAGTTTAATTGTTTCCAAATTCTGAATTTTTACTTTTACAGTTTATTCATAAGAAAAAAAATTCAGCTGCCAGGGCCAAATCAAAATTTTACTATTCTGAACATCAACTAGAATTATGAAAATGTGCTCTGTTATAGTACTATAAATAGGAGGGAAAGCCCTGTGTGTTAGCAGGAGTATTTAATATTTTAGAGGAGGCAAGAGGGATGCTGGGGGCAGACCTGGCCCTGGTTTGGTGTCTGAAGCCCCAGTTGCCAGGGCTGGGGCCGGGGCCGGGGCCGGGGCTGGGGCCGACTGGGGCTGGGGCTGTGGCTGCAGCTGTGGGGGCTCCAGGCTGTAGGCTCCAGGATGGGCCTGCTGCGGCTGAGGTGGCTGGGGCTGGGACTGCTGCTGCTGCTCCGGAGTCTGGCTGCTGCTCGGCTGCTGCTGTGATTTGAGGTAGAAAATGTGAGGATAATGAGGGTGCGGCCATAAAAACTAGCAACACAGAAAAAACAAGACAGGCAGGCAGAAAAACGCAGGCACACAAACAAATAAGCCCAAACGCAGGATAAAGCAGAAAAAAGGAGACCAGTGCGGCATGATTAGATACAGAGGAGAGCAAAGGAGGACAAGACGGGAGAAACGAGACGGAGAATGAAGATCAATGCGGGCAGAATGGCACAAGGAACAGAGGGGGCGAAAAGAGAGAGGAAGAATGTAGAGAGGAGAGAGGGACAGATAAAGAAAAGAAAAGGAAACAAAAGGAGCACAGAAGACAGAGAAAAAGAGGAAAGACACTGTTAACATCCACAGAAGACACAGGGAGGAAGAAGTCACAACAACATCCCTCTACAGAATCCAAAAAATGTTGCCTTCTTTTTGGCTTGCATCATGTCATTTACTGAAACATTTAGCCTCAGTACAGTGGTTTATAAACAAGCAACCAGGTACAACCACTGCAGTTCACTAGCAGTTCAAATTCTTTTTCTTTTTTTTTAAACAGTGCTAATCAACTTTGCTGAATGACTATGAAAGAAAATCTAAAGGGTGGATTCTGTAGAAGGAGTGGGAGCATACAGTAGACAATTCATAGCAATCTACTGTACAGGATAGTGAGAGGATAGAAACAATGATAAAAGGGAGCAGGTGTAAGCTAAAAACAGCTGTCCACAAAGGTACAGTGTCCACAAAGGTACATATGTGCTAAGACAAAGGGTTTTACCATTTTATGTCCAAAATCCTACCACATCATATTGTAATGTATCCCACTTCCTCATGATTATTCCAAATCTAACATGACTTGATGACTGCAATCACCAGCTTCTCTGCAAATGTTATCATTATCAGTTCATGTCAGATCGCTGATTAGCCTGAACCCCGGCCTGCCTGATGGATCTTAATACTCGACCGCGCTTGTCAAA
Source organism: Myripristis murdjan (assembly GCF_902150065.1). Classification (NCBI taxonomy): domain Eukaryota; kingdom Metazoa; phylum Chordata; class Actinopteri; order Holocentriformes; family Holocentridae; genus Myripristis; species Myripristis murdjan. The sequence continues at coordinate 3,983,475 of NC_043984.1, forward strand.
CTGAGTTTTCCCCCTATGCGAATTCATGTTGGTCTGGGTGTAGAGGCAAAGCTGAGTGCATGTGTTTATTGTATATAAAAGGAGTTTTGGTCCAAAATAATATATCCGTCATTCATTCATTCATTTTCCAAGCTGCTTATCCTATTTAGGATTGAGGGGTGCTGGAGCCTATCCAGCGCTCATTGAGTGGAAGGTCACTAGTGCATTGCAGAATAAGATATACACAATATGTAAAATGAGACACCTAATTCAATTGGTAAGACTTATTATTGACCAAAATACATCTTCTGTGTTTAAATGAGTCATCTTAGGACCCTAGCCTACCCTACACATTAGGGATAGGTCATGATTTTCAAATTTTCGTCTAGTCATTAAATTATTGAAAAAAATCAAATAGTTTATGAGCCTATCACCTTGTCTTAAAAAAAAATATTTTCCCTTATCTTTAACAGCACCTTGTAATTACAAGTTACTACTGCAAGAGGGTGGTGGTAATGCACCTAAAAGCTGTTTGCCAAATGTCATTGAACGAAAAAAGAAGATCCTGTAAAGTGTGTGTTGGAGCACTTTCAGTTTGATCTTCACATCTTCATGAATTGTCAAATTGTTCCCAGTGAATATCGAATAATATTTTTGCTTGAAATGCATCTCTACCTGACACCAGGGCCACCCCTGGTATCAAGTACCCATACACTCAAACTCCTAAGAGTACAAATAAAGCTACTCAAGTACAGAAACTGCTTCCACCCTTGCTTGCAAAAGAGGTATATTTTTGAGAATAAAATTATATTTTTAAAGTACTGACTGACAAAATTCAGCTGCTATATTTTTAGGTTAGGTTTTGAAATTGAATCCCTCATATACAAGGGTGTAGGAAGCAGAGTGGAGCCCAGTGACAGATGCCCTCCAATACTGAGGAAGACAACCGATTAACAAAATTGTCCAAAAAAAACAAAAAAAAAACAAGAGAGATTTCTTTGGATAAATCAACTCTCATTCATGTTAGCTTTAGCAACATGGTTTCTTAATCGGGATGTGTGTTAAACAGATCTGCTCTTGCTGGTCAGCTCAGAAATACAAGTCAGTTAAATTATTGTTGCTGCTGTTTTTTTTTTTATTGTTACTGTGGTTGCTATCGGTGCTCACTCAGCGTTATTGGGAATCCTACCAGAGTTCTGAATTTGGGTTTATGGTTGGGTGAGGGTTTTTTTTTCTGACCAATCACAGCACTTGTGGCTGTATGTTGCAGGGAAAGTTGGGGGATTCATAATTCAGCCATTCAGGCAAGCAGAAAATTGGCATTTTTGGCATTAAAATAAAATTAGGCTATTGAAATATTAGATAAGGCATTCAACACATTATTTTTTCCTCAATCGTGTTTGTTCTTATAGATCAAAATATGTTCAGTTTTGACTGTTTTCTGAGTGTTTTCTTAATTTAGACTAGTCATGTAGTCGGGTCGGAAACTTCTGCTTAATGATCAATGAAATCAGTTATTGTGCATATTACTATTTCTTAATTTATTCTCTGAGTCACAATATAATAAGAATTGTTGCTCAGTTACTAAATGGATACAGGCAACTGACCGCCTCCTCACTTCCAGCGAAACCAGACACAGGCAGAGACAAGGGCTGAAGGTCTGAAGGATATTTTCATTTATTTCCAACCTGGGCTTTATTTTCAGTTTTGCCATCGTGACAACTGATTGTGTTGAAAAGTTTCATAACTCAAGTTTACACACACAGGAGGACCAACAGGTAATCTCCACCAGCCGAATCCAATAAGGTCTTAAAACGTACTTTCAACACAGTAACACTCACTGTCATGTTACTTACATCTTAAGAGAGCTACAATTGAAAAATTACTACATTTAACTTAAAATACTCCATTTGATACTTTTTTAGCATTGCATATACAAGTTTACTTAGTTTACTGTCAATGTACAAATCAAGTTGGAGGAAGTGATGGAAGGGGCTCATTGGGGGCAGGAGTATGACCTGCCCTGTCCTCGCTGGCGCTCTGGATGTCGCAGACATGGTGGCAAGCAGAGGGGATTAGAGCAGAGAGCTCTGCACTGCTACCAAGCAACAGATTTCTCTCCTCTCCTCTCCTTTCCTCTCCGCAGCTAGAGATCCAGTCTAATTAGCTGCTCTTAAAGCTACACTACCTCAACTGTAATTGAGTGAGTGAGTAGTGGCTGTGTATGTAGAGTATTGAGGAGTGGCTAAAACCTACCTGCAACTTCTAGTAACCCACCTGAAACCTGCACCATTGCTGACTAATGGATGGCCAGCTCACTATTCCAATCCTGCTATTTATTTTTACTCTGCTGATGATTGTAGCATGAAAGTTTGACTTATTAGCAGGCTTATAAAAAAGAAGTATCATATTTGCATATAGTGGCGGGCGATATGACGATATATATCGTAGGTACGATAGAAAAATGTCTATCGCGTCATTTCTCTTCTATCGTTTCTATCGCCATTTTGTCAATTCAAGCGAATTTTCACAGTGTAGGCTAATGTGAATGTATTATTGTTGTCACTGGTTGCCAATATGCACTCAGATTATGAAACAAACAAGAATAAAAAATTATTTTCACAAAGAAGATACCATTCTGTGGACTCTCTGGTTTTGCGACGCTGCTTTACGTTATTCACGTGGTACCACTCATGCAGGAATACAACACACAACAACACACGTGGGCAAGCAGAGGCATGAAAACATGGAGGAGGAAGAAGGCTTAGAAAATGCATCATTTTCGCAATCGCATTTGACAGAGCCCCAGGAAGCCCAGATCGAACTGGGCTGGTACCGCGCCCACCCGGTCAGGTCTGCCGGATCTGACAGGTGAACGGCTGGCTCACCTGGCTCACCTGATGCCGACTGGTGCCGCGCCCACCTGGTCAGGTCTGCCTGACCAGGTGGGCATATCGTGGTATAACGTTATCGTGATATAAAATGGTCCATATCGTGATAGAAGATTTTTTTCATATCGCCCACCCCTATTTGCATATTTATTTTTCTTTGGGACTATTTTATTGAAACAGAACAGACTACAGGCCAATTGTGCGTGTTTTTAAAGAATAATTAGATGAGATATTCATTTGATAAGACTGTGGAATTAAAAGGCAAACACTACAATGAAAACGTGAAATAAGACTTGTAAATAAGACTTGGAACTGTTTTACTTGCTCTAAACCGCGGCTGGCCTGCCCAGCCAATTATACATGAAGACGACTGTGTGCTACGCTTGGCGCATAATGAAATGGGAAAATAAGAAGTCCTATCAGCCCAATTAAATAAGTAGATGTAGCAGAATTATATATATTGAACATTTTTAAAAAAAGACAATACTCTTTTCATTAATCTGCCAGCAACCTGTTCGAGGTTCACTAACAAGGAACTGCGGGTGCCACATGTGAAACCACGGGGACCCAAAAATTTCCAATCAACACACACATCACTAATGTGTAGCAAGTAGTGAGAGTGAGGCAGACCATGCGTTCTGCAGGCAGAACACCCCCTTCAACTGCATTTACCTTCTGCAAGATGTATATCTACATAATGTAATTAGTAGATTGAAAGAAAGCATTCAAAGTGTGCATATCTGTTGCATTGAGCCTGCAGAGCCATACCTGTGGAGGGGTGGGGGTAGAGGAAGGGCATCCGACAGGGGGCGTTGGATTCCTGCTCCCTGACCCCCCTGACATGATCTCTTCGGTGATGTCCCTGCCACCCTGGTTGGGGTCACGGATACGGATCTGGGAGGACAATGGCGCGAAAAACAGACCTCACTAAAGCGCCAAAGTCTTGGAGCAACCATCACCATGTCATTTTGTTACACTATTGAGTATGAGTGTGTGTGTCTGCCTGTAGTCTAAAACAGGGCTGTAGACAGCCACGCATTTATCCTGCTGGCTTGCACAGAGTATCTAGCAAGGACTGGGTTTGGATCAGGAATAAAACTCATCCACGTCTGGCAGAGGACAGTGCTTTTACTCATCTGCTGTGCTAATGGAAAGGAAACAGGTACTTGACATTTGTAATATCACAGATATTTCAGCAGAGAGACTTTTAAACAGACTCTGCTGAGTGAATTCTCAGCAGGATAATGCTTAACTACAGGCCAAGTTTCAAAAATTTTCCCTACTTAAAATTCCATGTTTTATCCAGATCTTAATTTCTTGAACGGATTTAAAGATCTCAAACTGTTTGCTGATAGTGACTGGCCAGTATTACTGTCAATTCAGGAATTACCTCTTGATCAAGCCAATTACTGCAAACTGCAAATATCAAAATTTCATATTCATGTGAAAAAACAGGCTTGTCAAATACATGAGTGGATATGTGTATACAAGAACTGAAAAGCTATGTTTTCTTTTTACTTTTACAAACATTTTTGTGACCTGAAAACTCATTTTCCAAGCTTTTCCAGACTTTTTAAAATCAGAACTGTAATCATGTGATTACAAGCAGATCATCATTTCACACTTATAAAAACAAATTATCTATTAAAGGCAATCACATTCAGTAAATACGATTAAAATTATACATAAAATATGTTGAATATTTCAGCAATTTATACAAAACATCCAATTTTGGATGTTTTGGATAAAAGTCAATTTAGACTTAGCAAAATTAATTTATAACTTACTGCACAAAGACACTAACATTTTCTTAATAAAAGTTGTGCAGTCATTTTATAAGCCGGTATAAGAGCATTGTATCCATAACTGTGAAAAAACAGAACAGTGCTCAGTTACTAGAGGGTCCAAGTGCCGATTAGACTCAAAAAATAATTTGGAAAAGCATTATGGTATCTGATGTAAGATGTGTGTACTTGGATTACTGATGAACTACTAAGATACTCACTGTTTTTTTCTCGCGCTTGGCTGGTGGAGGTTGCTGTGGTGTAGGCACTATGATGGGGGGTGAGGGGGGGTACACAGTCTGTCCTGGGTAGTAGGGGGGGCCAGCTGTGGGAACGGGAGCAGGGACAGAGGGTGAGACAGGTGGGTGGTACCTGAGGGGATCTGAATGAATTTGCAAGAAAAGAAACAAAAAAACAAACAAGAACAAAAACAGAAAAAACACACATTTTAGTAAAAGTGAAAACAAAAGTAAAGCATTGTCAAGCTCCCTGCTTTGGGGGCAGACAAGAGGCTGAGTATAAATGTGTATTTATGCTGTCATGCGGAGAATTTGTATTCCAGTGGAACAGTTGCTGGATTATGACTCACGATATGGGGAAGGGTACTCCCCTGGCCCGGGACCAGGATAGAAGGTGCCAGACCCTGGGGGCTGCACAGAATACTGCTGAGGGGGTCCCACATAGGGCGTGCTGTGGCGATACTGTGAGCACAGAGGAGAGGGAGAGATGTAGAAATACAAGTTAGTGAGGACAACGCCGTTCTTCCACATACTCCATTTTGTAAAAGCATAACCACCGATAACTTTTTTTTTTTTTTTTTTTTTTTTTTTTTTTTTTTTTGCTTTCTTTTTTATACCTGTGACTAAGGCTCAATACTGATGTGCACACCCTTGATACTGGCACAAACAATCCTTATAAATGATGAAGTTTTTCCAAACATTTTTGTAATTTTCTATTCACTTTACAAAAATATAGTGTTCAAGACCGTCTGATAGGGTGAATGAGTAGGGTTAAGAAAGCTTTCAATTAACTGTCACCAAGCTATATAGAATATCTGATGAATATTTATATTCAACTTGAACACTTTGATGTTCATGCCAAGCTGACCCCTTTTAAAGAATGTATTTCAATTTGTAGACTGGATATAACATATATAATTGTGGTATAAACATAAACCTTTAACAATAAATTCTACCAAGTAATTACCTTGGAGCTCCGATAAATCTTTTTGATTTTTGATCAGCCTTCTGTCTATATCTGCATTGGGCCAATGTTCTCTTGTGTATTCCATTTCTGGTTAATCTGTTCAGTCTAACCATTTCCAGCTGTACTCAGAGCAGAGTTTTTTCCCTATTCATCCAATAGTGGTGTGCCATTACAAAAAGAAAATTGCAACAGCTGCTGTGGAAAATGTGAAATTAAAATATCATTTTGCTTAATTTTTTTCTAAAACATGTAGTTCTGATGTTTAGAAATTTCTGTTTATGACAAAAATGCTTCTAGAGGCCTAGAATCACACAGTCACACAACTGAGACTGAAACATGGACAACTTTAGCGAAAGAATCATTACTAAAATTACCCACAAGTGCCATTGCTTCATTAAATTACAGTGGCACCACCTCAAGGTTAATATTTAAAACACTTGGAACAAAGGAGTTGTCTGCTTTGTTCCATGCAGTCGTCTCACCTGTGGGATGTAGTACTGTGCAGCCTGTGGAGAGGGGAAAGGCATGGGGGCCATGGCCATCATAATTGGCTGATTAGCGGGGTAGACCGCCGCTGTGGGGGTCTGAGAGCCAGGCCGTAAGGAGGGCGTGTTGGTAGGGATAGCAGGCCTCGCAGTCTGCATCTGAGTCCTCTGGAAAAACTGCAAGCAGCATAAAGAGAGAGAGAAAGAGAGAAAGAGACAAAAATTACCAATGCACCATCTTCACAAACCGCAGTCTCATTTCACTGTGAACATTTTGAGAAACATATCCGCTGTTAAGATGTGCCACCTCATTGCTCAGTGGTGTACAAAGTGCCTACACTCAATCACAGAAAATCATAAATGTCATGCTTTATTAAAAACCCAAGAAAATATATCATGTTTCATTTGGCAAAGTGGCCTCCACACTTCTCACCAGCTCTACAGGTGTCAGCAGAACAAAAAGGGGCCTGGTTGAAGGCACCAGAACTATGAGCGAATTTTCACTAATTGCTCTAGCAGCCTGTGAGTGAATTACATCTCCCTTACGACACTGTGTGTTACTCTAACGGGTAACAAACATCCCAACTATACTCAGGCCTGTTGCTAAACTTTCCTCTTTAAAAGAAAGCACGCTACAGTGCAAAACCACAGTTCAGTCTAAAGTGTCAACCATCCCGTGCACTGAACCCTGCCCACCCCCCCATCAGGTTACACATACAGCTTACTTTTCTGCCATGTGCTTGTTTCAGCAGACGCATTGCAGCTGGTGGAATCAATTCAATAAAACACCATGCATTTCTTGAACTGTGTGGATGATGATCACAGGTCTTGCTGTTAACGCTGTATTACTGTGAGCTATGGGAAGACTTTGCACTCCTGAGGATACTGAACTTCTAACCTGAATCTAATTTAAGTGAGTGTCCTTGCTTAAACTCTGACAAACAAGGAAAACACTTGTAAATCCAACAACACTATTCTCCACAGGACTGACCTTTCCCAGCTAAGGGAGCCCTTCTGCTACTTGACTAGAGAGCTGCATACTCCGGAAGGGCACATGAGGTGGCAGCCTTAACTATCCCATCAGCTGAGAGTGCAATGCCTGCTGCTATACATCACCAACCTGTCAACCAGATGATCCTGCACAAACCTGCCATATGGCTCTTAAAAATATGTGTTCACAACAACCAGGGATGGCAGCCAAGTATTCTAACAAATGAGAATTGCATATTAATAAACCATGATTTCATTTATTTTCATTTTACACATTTAGCAGACACTCCTATGCAAAGTCTCTTACAATGAAAGGCTAGGAATGAGATCACTGACAGTCGCTGATGGACACACACCGGCTGCAGTGGGGTTTAAACTTGTAACCACTGTTACAAAATATTCTCTCTAACCACTAACCCCCAAGGCTATCAGAAATACTGCTGCCAGCGAACTTAAATACATGAGTCGCATGCGTGCCGCGTGTCACACAAGGCATGATGAGCTTATCAGGCAGCGACATGGCCTCTACTCATGCATCACAGAGCACGGAAAATGTCCTCGTAATGACTGGACCTACAGTGCCTGTTAGAGAGCCACTGTCACAATCAGTCGAATGTTTAGCACGGCTGGGCACTGTGTTCGAAGGGTGCAGAAAATTTAATGCGGGAATCGATGTGCACCGGGTGAGATGAAACACCACTACCAACAGCTGTGACTGAGATCCAAACAAGTACGGCTCAAGCTGGAAATACCCAGCCGCAGTCACGTTCGCTTCCACTGAAGGGGAGAAGAATAAACAATGCTGGAAAACCATCTAAAAATACCCTGGAGGGAAATTACCTAGCATGTAATGAATTGCGTTCAGTGGCTTTAACTGTCAATAGTGCTGCGTAACAAGGGAAAATACCAGGAAGCTGCTCATTACTGATGATCTGAAGGCATTTGTCTGGTAAAATTGCTGACATAAGTGAGAAACATGAGTCAACAGAACAAACTAGTTACTGAAACTATCAACAAAAAAGTGCTTGGTAGCTTGGCTTCAACACTTAAAGTAGCCTACATTTTTGAGTGGGCATCTAAAAAAAAAAATGACGTCAAACTTTGCACATTTCCCACAGATAATTGACTTTTCTATCACATGGATTTACATAAAAGCAACCACAAAAAAGAAAAATCTTTTGGTGAGTAGCAATTTCATTCTGCATGCTGTTCATTCAAACTACGCAAGCACATTAAAGATGAGTTGGGAGAAGTAATGAATGAAAGGTAGAAAGGTAGAAAAATTCTAAGTTGAAAAGTAACGTTCGGTAATGACCCTCTATGGGATAAAACAAAATGTAGCTCAGAGGAATAAAATGAAAAAGACTTTAAAGACTTTAAAAAAGAACCTCTAGTCTCAACTGAGGAGACACTGTTGTTAGGATGATAACCCATGGAGGGTTTCTGGGAAGAAGGAAGGGGAGGTGAGGGTGAGGGGGTTAGGATCATTTGGGGTGATCCTCATCATGCCATGCAGATCTGAAGAAACTTTGGACAAAGAGTTAAAAATTACCTGGATGGGCCTGAATCCTCCCTTGAATAGTGAGAGCAGGAAAAAGAGAAAAGCCACTGCACTGGTGAGAGTGAAGCCCCGATACAACACAGCAGGACAGCATTCACCGTCACACATCAGGGCAGGAAACTACCTCATATTTTCATCTATCTGCATAAGGGCCACAGCTTTCTAGCTTTTAGCCACTCTGGCTCTCTGACACAATGACAAAAAGGATCTGCAGGATAACAAACAAACTCCAAATGATGGCTGGTTATCTGCCACCGGTGATAAACTGGAGAGGCTTACCAGCCAAAGTCAAAATGTATCAGCATTTGGTTGACGGCTGTTTCCCACCCTGACATAGGAACTTACTGTGTCAACAACACAATGCACATGCACATGTACACACTCCTCTCACACACACACGATATCCCAAGGGGCAATGCCTTTAGCAAATTGTGTAGCCTGAGCCTGCGTGTCTGTCTGCCCCTTGCTTTGCCAACTTGGCGTTTTCCAGCCCCAATGGACCTGGCTGTCACCCACGGCGATGACTTAGCAACACAGGGAGGGTATTGAGGGCTGCAAGCCAGGGAGGGTTAGACGCCACCTTCCATCTTCTAGAGCTGGTAGGTGTCATTACACTACACTGTGGCCTGGATTGCCCATGTTGATGGCTTAAATCATTGATTCTGGTGAAAAGATTATATCACCTAGTCAACTTAAACAGATATTTAAAGGACCATACCAGTGATTTTGCATCTTTAGCCTAATATCTGTAAAGTGTATAAACATCACATTTCTGCCACCAGTCCTATTGTAGAAGACCAGTATCATTTTTCCTTCCTTTTATACAGTCATTGGTTTCCATTCATTTCACTATGATATGAAAATGAACTTCCAGACAATTAAAACTTTCTTTACACCAGTATTCCATCATTGTAATAAAGTCATCCACATTAGTTTTCCTAAAAAGCAGCAGCACTGTTGTGTTTTGATGACTTGAAATTTTGCAGTGGAACAGTCTTGCTGCCGGCAAAAAGTCCCCAGGCAAACATTTACTTCACACAGCAAATCAGCAGTTCCATGGTTTATGAATGGTGACGACTTTGTTAGGAGCAGAAGCAGAACATTATAAAGGTGGGAGTTTCAACCAAAACTTCATAAATAAATAAATAAATAAATCGAGGAGTTTTTATTATATTTGACTGTAAAATCTTTAGTAGCTCCTTATGATTGGTTTGTTGCCATGTAAAATGTGGGTAAACTGTGGTAAATCGGCTAAATATTCAGAATCACTGGTAAGATCCTTTAGAAAACAACCATGTACACAAAAGGAACACGGAACTTGATATTATAGTTTTTAATACCAGAGCGACCCGATAATGCCTGCCTGTGCTCATCTGAAAAAAACATCACTGTGACTTGAATGCTATGCATGGTAATATGGTACTGCCAATAATAAAAAACTAAGGCTCATGTACTGCTAATGTGTGACCCTTTCACCATTTCAAGACAACCAACCATGAATCTACAGGGGAATCAGTAAAGAGCAAACACTCGAGGGCAAAACTCAAACAGTGATTGAGTAATTTACTCCCAGACATCATTCATTCCAGCAAAGGTTGTTCAAGCGGTGAGTGTAATTTCTGTTGGATCTGACCTTTTGGTTCACAGGCACACACACAAGCTGATGCTAATAAAGATGACAGTTACACTAGGAAGTAAAGACAAAAAGACCATGAAGAATAGTGTTATTTGTTTGAAGAAAGACATATGTTTTTGGCAGATAAATAAATTTCAGATCTCCATGTACCCTCTACTGTGTGCAAGTGTGTGTGTGTGTGTGTGCCTGTATGTATATCTTGTGTGGGAGTGGGGGGGACAATGCCCGTTTTCTCCAACAGTATAATAGTCCATTGTTCGGCTTCATCTGCTTTCCGACTCCACTTCCGTGGCGGCACAAGAGAGCCCAGCGCCAGTTTGTGACAGCCAGGGCATGTACTCTGTGTGTGTATCCACTGGTGCCAACAAACACACCCGACACACTTAGCCACCGTCCTATTTATAGTCTGTTAAAAATGGTCAACACAGAACCATCCAGAAGGTGAGAAATGTTAGGACAGGGGGGGTGTACGTGACACATCAGTCTTCAAAGAGGGCAGCTGCAATTAATTACAACACAGATCAACAAACAGGAAGGTAACAAGAAGTCACCATAACACTGAGACTGAATTTCTGTGTCTAGACATGTCTCCAGGTCTCAACATCCACATCATGAGTCAGCGTCATGCACAAGGCAATTCATAAACAACATCAGAAAATAAGATGAAACATCATAAACAGCGTACTGCCAGTCATTAGCATGGTCTTCAGCACCTAATAAAACTACTTTAAGTGTCAAGTGTCCACAAGGAAGGAAAATACAAAATACCAAAGAGCTAACAATAACACAGTCATACACTGGATTTGGTGCTCACTGAACTGTTCTTAGCGCTTTATCTGACAACAGGATAGCCTCCACTGATGTTATGCTATAACAGAAGACTGACTGATGCACAGCCTATAGGTCATTTTATATTAGTATCTAACATAAATGTAAAGCATGAATGTAAACAATGCAGTAGCGGCACTTACACTGAAGCTTTTACATTTATGTGTTAATGTGAATGTCTTTGAATTCATGTACAAGGAAACCCAATCAGAGTGCACAACCTCAGATAAACCTGATGTAAAGCTGACATTCTTGAGCAGGCGGAGACTGTCACAATATCAGATTTTCACTACAAGATTATGGTAATGATATTGTCTCAAAATCTGTGGAAAATTAAAAAATAATAATGATAAATAATGATAATAATGATAATAATTCTATCAGTGAAATTCATCTTTAACTTTGTTTACTGCACATTTTCTTAGCAAATGAATTACATTCAAAACACAAATTTAGGGAGGCTCAGAGAGAGGCTGTAACCCTAACTGTACAAAATTATTTGCACAATTTTATCATATGCAAATTATTGACATAATATCAATGTAATATCAATGTTTTTTTAAATATCACAATTATAGTTATTGTCAGTTTAGTGCGAAACTCTTAGAGCAGACACTATTTTCAATGCAGTAAATAATGTGTTTAAATATATAATCCTAAACACTTGCTGATTATAGCTTCACTGAGATCATTACATTACTATCCGCTTACTTTTCTCCATTTTTTGGGTTGCTGTTCATTATAAAGGAGCAATCTGACCAGACCACTTTGGCCTCTCATAGCTTCCCCATGGACATAAATCTTTACTTTTGACACCAATGACTTACTCAGCAATTAAAAAAAAATTATTGACAGTGAAATCATTAATTAGTTGTGGCTGTAACATCTTCATTTAATTCAACAGCTTGGTTTTCCTCACTTAATTTCCTGTACCCCAAAAATCAATAATCTTCCTCCTGATCATACAAACTATCAACAAACAAAGTGAAAGTGAACACTTAACAATAAGAAGACTGTCTAATTTTTATGTCACCTTCTGTCAATCTGAAATGTGATTTGTAGATGGGGTTGGTGTGGCAATCTAGACCATGAGGACTGGGCCCTGCTAATAAGTGACATGTGTGCCATTTTTAAAATCAGTATATCACTGTCAAATTAATTGTGATACTTTGGTATAATTACCCTGACAAATGAGAACATAGTCTCAAGTGGATGTTGCTGTTGCAGTAAAGTCTTACATCTTTAGCTCTGTATGCCCAGGAAGGACAGTTGCCCCAATCCTGCTTTCCTGTGAATTCACTTTGTGTCATAAAGCAATCCAACAGACTGCATACAAGTTCCATCCTGATTTTATGCAATGTAAAATACACGTTAAGGGTGAGCAGAGGCTACTTTTCTTATTCATGTTGACAATATGCATTGTCAAATATAGATGTCAATATGTTTTTAGTACCATACAATGGCGCCTGGTTGCAGAAAATTTTTCAAGGTGTCAAAAACCTTACATGCAAGGTTTTAGTGTTAGCCCCATGTAATTTAAGGGTAACGGTTTCTTTCCAGACATTCTGCACCGACCTTCAACCAATGCATGGAATAAATCCATCAGAGACGAGGCAAAGATGCCATTTCCCTCACTGACACCTGTCGGACCAATGCAGCCAAGACATGTTGCAGTTTGAGAAAGGAGCATGGCTAGGATCACAGATTTGGACCAGTACCTATACACTTTCCTCTGGCTAGAAGAGCCAAGTACACACCTGTTCACCTGGGGTTGTCGAAAATCATTCTTGGAAACCAAGGAAATCATTAAGTGAAGTAGGTAAGGCAGGTGGACGGCAAATTACAACACCTCATTGCTGAACAACTCTTTTGTCTTGAATGTTTTGAATGAACCCAACATCACAGACTAGTTTTTTCCTTGAACACAGATTAATTTTTTGATGTTAAAATGCTACTTGTTAAAATCGTAAAAGACTGTTAATGACATTACACTTGACTCTTGAATTTGTTTCAGATGTACGTAAGAACTGAAGTGGAGTCAATGGAAGTTGAAAGTCAATTTATATTACCATGTGGTAAGTAGCCTGAAATGTTACAATTAACAAAACACAAGCCTCATGGCCTTGAAATGAAATTGATCCGCTATCATATGAACAGTATTTTAAATCTTGTGGCCACAAATTAACTAAATCATGGCCTCAATTTTTTTTTCAGTCCACTTATCACATTCCATAGATATTTCAGTATTAAAAAACATATCTTCTCTTAGGAGCATAATGCACTGTGAGAAAGGCAGGTAATTCAGATGCACCAACATGAGAAAGACCTGAAATTCAATTTACTCATAACCACCAGGACACATCCTGTGCCAACCTGGTTACTAGTTCCGCTAAGAACCCAAGAACAGGGAACCTGCTGGTTTCTGGTTAAATTTAAGACTGAAAGGCACTATTAAAAGACCTATTATGTAATTGGTAGAATGAACTTTAAGATCCATTTTGCCTTAAAAATAAACATGAAAGTGGGAAAAAACACACAGCCATCAAAACACAGCGCTGCATGTCTAGCTGAAAAACTTTCTGAAAAAGCAGCACACTGACAAAAACCAAGAGGTAATTAAATCATACAAAAGGCTGCATTTAACTGTATGCAAGATATTTGAAAGCCTTCAAATTAGCCAAGACAAAGTAAGACTTTTTAAGGAGCTTGAGACAGCCTACAAGCAGGCCTTTGCCAGCAGGTACCAGCAAACTGCTTTGATGATGACGATGTAAAAGAGGAAGCAGGAGGGCCGTTCAGCAGGGGTAAATTACCTGATGGTGGGTTGGTCGAGGGCCCGTGGCAAACTGGTGGGGGAGGGAGGAGAGGTCCAGCAAGGAGATTGAAGCAGTGATGGCAAAGCAGGGAGGGAGAAGAGAAAGAGCACAAGAGAGAGACACAAAGATAAGATGAGCAATGACAAGCAGATGCTGGGCAACACAATACAATACCACACAGAGCAACAAAGCTTTAAGGACATAGGATGATGAAGCACTCAGACCTGAGTCAAAGTCTATTTGCAAACAGCTTAATGTTCATTTCAACCTGCTCCCGGTACCAGATGAGTGGGGCTTACCACAACAGGACAATGGAGATAATGTCACACAAAAAAGCTGAATTCTTATGGCACTCATTTGAATTGTGTAAGTTTTATAGATCACTCTGAGCCTAAAAACAGATTTCCACTGGAATGGGTGAGAGAAATGTATTTTATTCTATCATTTACATACATTTTTTTCTATTGCAAAGTAAGGCTAAGTAAGCCCCAATCAATTTAGTTTCGTTTTTGATTCATTTCAGCTCCTATACAGTCATTTATTTACTATCTGCCTATACCGAGAGACAGATTGATATTTTTGTGTCTTTTTCTAAACACTGGAACAACTTTGTGGGACAAGCATCACTCTGATAAATCTAAATGACTAAAACTAAACCAGGCAAGGAAAGATCATTTTAATTAATCAACAACTTTAATAAGTATTGCTGTATTTAGTTCAGTGTTTGTCACGGTTGGTTTTCAAAAACTGCATAAAAAAGGCAGAAAAGAAAGAAAACTTAAGAAAGCATAAAAATGAATACCTTTACTGTCACCCCTCACTCTATGTAGCTGTAGGGCTAGTTTCTGTTTGCAATTTAGAATAATTCCACACAGCAGACACAATGGTGCAACCTGCCTCCTTCTGTAACATGTGCCTCACTGCTGTGACTGGTGGTGGATAATGCACGTTTAAGGCACAGGAACAGGCACAGTTTTTACAAAAAACTGACATAAGCAGAGAGGCTTAGAGAAATCAAATAAATGGATCAGGAACTGATCAGGTGTCATGTAGCCAAAGCTGATCAATCCAAATACAAATTAGGTCAATAAACTGCAGGTTAATCAGGATTTCAAATAATTTTGTGTGACTGTCTACACTTTGCAGTATGCATTGTATTGGCCTAAATGGAAAACTCTGACATTGTTACCTAACAGTTAAAACAAACTAAGATTTATGTGCAAATGCTTTTTGACCCAAGTCTGGCAACCCTTATTGTCTAGATGACAAGGAGGGGGCGGGGCAGGAGCCAGGCGCGATGAAAAGAAAACGCTTACAAGGCCTATGTGCACATTAGGAGCTTGCAAAGTAGAGATAATATCATTTGGTTACTTCTTAGGAGGGAATGATGGAGACCACAACAAAGAAATACGGCCAACAGTTAAATGCATCACTGCCAAACCCATATTGAGGTCAGTGAGTAGTTGAGTAGCTCGGCGTGGCTTCTCAACATGAGATCTCTCCGTCACCAACTCCACAGCATCATGATCTTCCACAGCACTCGCAGTGGAATACAATCTGTTTGGATTGTGACGCAGACAGGCTATAAAGTTGACACCGGGGGATAGCACAGGAGAGAGGGAAACTTACCGGGCGACTCTGTGGCTGTGCATTCATTGGCTGTGTCTGGGGAGAATACACCAGAGGGGCGGAGCCAGCATTTTGTCCAGGGTTGTATGGAGACTGTCAGAGGAAGAAATGCAAAGAGCAAGACAGGTGGAGAAAGGTGGTTATATACAGGCCTGGGGATGTTGCTGGTCATTTCAATGAGACATTTCACTTTCAAAGCAGTTCCTCATCAATGGACGAGACAACATATAAATCAAAGTGTGTATCTATTCTTGATGGTGCTAGGGTATATTTGTTTTGAATGGGAGGCTTGTGCTAAGCAAAAATAAAAACGTTTACACTGAAAGACCACACCACTCATGTGCCTTTATTTCTCATCATGCATGCAGCAGAGCTGAACAGAAGAAGATCTCAGCAGCTCCATTTGCTCTTCTTCGAAATGGCATTGGTATGGTTGAGATAATTTAAGTTTGTGCTGGCTGATAGTGCTATTTATAGGAAGCTGGTGAGTGAGAGGAGCTGCTTTAGGGTGCGGCACTGGGCCATTAGGCCATGACAGAGAAGAGGAACAACTGGGTTCCTCACAGCATAGTCACACACTTCCAGAAAGGCTGAGTCACAGAGTCAACGTGCTTGTGGGTGAGAGCGGTGAGGCTGCCAGAGATTCCAGTATCACATCAACAATGGCATTGACTTTCTGTCTTTATGACAAATTGATTAACTCTTGATTGCTCTTCCCTCCTCGGAGGGAAGAGCAAAGAGATGGGGAAACAGCTTCTATGTTGCTGATGTCTAGAATACTCATCACAGAGTGATAAGTTTTGGTTCTACTGTGGGCAGCAGCTGCACCTAGGGTTGCAGCTATTGATTATTTTAGTAACTGAGAATTCTACCGATTAGCCCACTGATTAATTTGATAAGAAAAATTTGTGTTTTATTACAGAGCAAAAATAAATACAAAAAAGGAAAAAAAAGCAGGTCAGGTTTCTTAAAATAAACAATTACTTTGTTTTCTTTCAGAATAAAAAAAAAATTTGTATTGCCTATTTTAACAATGCAAAAAAAAAAAAAATCTTTCCAAACAAACCCATTAAATGCATAAAGCCCCATATTACATTCATGAGTTTTAAAACCCTGGTCTCTGTTCCAACTTGGAGCCGGATATGGTCATCGTCCCTGTTCTGTCCTGACCTGTAGGCCAACTCAGGTCAGATGCAGTTCCTCACCGGAGAAATGGTCAGTACCACAGTAACATTTCAGAATCATTATATTTTTCACAGGTCTCGTCCATCAGCTAACTAAGGGAAAAGCCAGTGATTACTAACGGTAAGAGCAAGAGGAGAGACAAGTTGTAGTCAGTGCCCAGCGATGGGAAACACTGGTTATAATGGCAATATGTCCTTGTGTTTTCTCTGCCCTTTCCATCTTGCTACCATAGTTGCAGCTCCAACAGTAAGATAACCTGTTTGTGTCACAGGAATTAACATCTGTACGCTCCACAGCCCATTTTAGAGGGTTCTATAGATAAAACAAAGCTTTGAGGCAGAGAATTTGAGTCAAGAATTTTCAGCAACCGAATTAATGGATTTCCGCAAGGAATCGTTTCAGCCCTAGTTGTGCTGCAGTTTGACCAAGTTTTAATTAGATACCCAACTCAATTTCATTAAACACAATAAATTCATGCACAAATGGCTAGCTGCTGAATTAGCGAAATAGTGAAACAGAAAAAATGATAAACAGAAAACACGTAAGAAGAGACAAACAACACAGGTCAAAGGCAGGCAGACAGACGGACAGACCAATGGTGAATACGCAGAAAGGATGACGGCGGACACTGTGACCAACTCACCCCTCCGCCTGCCTCCCAGCCCTTAGGGTAGCGATATGCGGAAGCTGTGGGTACTGATACCTGAGAGAGCGCAGTGGAGTGGGCATGACCAGGCGGGGTGCCCGCTAAGTTAGGGTGTCCCTTTGTGATGTCGTGAGCAGTGTAAGGAGGGCCAGCGTGCCTGGGTACCTGCATTAAAAAAAGGGGTGAGGTTAGATAGATCAATAGATAGATGGGTACAATGTATGGCTGCCTGACAGGAAAGAGATTAAATCATACTGAAACACACACACACACACACACACACACACACACACACACACACACACACACACACACACACACACACACACACACACGGATGGAGAGAAGGAACAGCAGTGGCAGAATTCCACAGGTCATTAGTCCTCCCTCCTGCTGAGGAATGTAAATTAAGCGCTCAGGCTTGGGGATTAGCTCCTGTATGTGTGCAGAGGTGAAGACCTGTGCTGTGCATGTGTGTTGTAGCCTGCTGGGCTGGGGCTGGCTAAGACTGGGCCCTGGCCTCTGCTGCAGCCTACCGCGCCAAAGCATGCTGTGCAATGATGTCTGAGGCTGCAGAGGCCTCACACTGCAAAACTGGGTCAAATAACCATATCAAAATCCCACTCATCTGTGATAGATTGAGTGTGCTTGGCACAATGGAATCGATTGAGTCATGCTAAACAAGCCTTGTCGATAGGGCCTGCAGAGCATTCAGGGCTGCCAACGGTGAAGAGAACACAATCGGACCATTTGCAAGGATGTGATTTGACTCATCCCTCAGCCCGTGGTGTGGCATGATGTGCCTTGGCTGCTGCAGCTGTGGGCTGGCACCACTGCAGGTGCTGCTTGTTGCCGCAGCAGGCCTGGCACACCAGGGAATGAGACAGGATACTGCAGGCAGAGAGCAGGACGCAGGCAGAAAGACAGCCAGGAGAGCTGGGCAGCCCACCTCCTCTCTCCAGAGCCTGTTTCTCTACCCATCTTGCAGTCAGGATTGTACATACATCTTGAGACAGCTAGCTACATAACTAACACCTAAAAATCGACATCTCCAAACTGCTTTTTTTTTCCAGTCTATCAAGTGCTACAGGCTATATTCTGTATCAATCCCTGCTGCATCTCTCTATCTTGTCTGTGTGGCCCACTTCCCTCAGCTGACCTGGGATAAAGCAGCTAATCTAGCTGCTGTTGCCAGGGGAGGAGCCTGCTCTGCTCCAGGCGAATGACTGATTCTGAGGACATACAGAGTGATGGGTGGGGGAGGGGCAGCGAGTGGCTGTATAGGAGATGTACATGAGGAGAAGGGAAGGGAGGGGAGGGCGTGCAAACCCGGTCGTCCGTCACACAGCAGACCAAAGTCTTCCACAGGCACGGTTTATTTCCACCGATGTCATCATTATTGCAGCTATCTCCTAAAACGAACCTACAGTGCTAGAAAACCTTGTGAAACCTGCAATGTTTTGAGCAGTGGAATGTTGTTAAATAACCTCTTTGGATTAATGGCCTATCTCTATGCATACAGGAGTGACTTTCTTGTGCAATGCGCAACTACATTTAATGTTACTCTCACATTTCAGACACCTGTCATCACTGGAGATTTTATCTATGGTGCAATTTAATCATCAATATCACATTTTGTAGATGTATTTCCTAGCCTCGTGAAAGGCAGGGGTAACAGAAAGGAGCACCACAAGTTTATTTTGCTTCAGTTACAATGTTGAGATAAATGTGACTGATGATATCAAGCAGTGTTGAGTTTCACTTGTTCTTAATTTGTCAGCTATGTTCATTTTGGGCAAGAAAAATTGATAAAATGTGAATTTAAAAAATAAAACCAATGATATCTCCTGATTCTTAATGGACACACGTCCACTCCTAAGATGTGCAACAGTGAACAAAGAGATATCCATGTATATTGGTAGGATGTTCACAAGTCAGTAGCTTCCCAAGTCTTCCCCACCCCCTTCCAGATTACTGCCCTGCAGGTTAATGCACATATGGCTCAGCATAGAATAGCTCAACAGTCCAGAACGGCATAGCAGTGCACTACACAGCAAAGCTCAACACTGACTGCTGCATGCCTGCTGTATAATATTCACATTTGTAAAGGGGTGTGGGTCATCTCAGTCCAACATGCCACGGGGATGGGAGGACTGTATAAAAACAACCACGTGTATGAGACTGGTAAATGCTATTTAAGGCTTGTCTTTGTCTTCTTGGGTGCCAGATAGGTGTGGCTGGGTATCTAAGGACAAAACAATGCATGGCCTGATGTTTAGTAAAAGACAGTATATGATGGCAAATTTCCTATAATTTTCTGTGACTGAATTTCAGACTATATGATGCCTTCACAAATAGTGGTGTCACAATTGAGGTTAAATAAACATCAAGAATCACAGTGGGTGACTATTATTTGATAGAGATATGACAGAAACACAGTGTGGTGGGACGGGGAATGCTGACAAATCTCCTACTTGAGCTAAAATGTTCCAGTGCATAAACATAAATTCCATTGTACACACACACACACACACACACACACACACACACATAGAAAACAAATCAATAACAATCACAAAGGAAAGTGGTGGGCCATAACTTAATTTACAAGTTATGAAATGCCTTACAATGATAACTACAAGTAAATGCTATTAAATAATATTAAATGCTAATATTAATCCAAAGCACTACAGCTATGCAAAAGAAAAAAAAAAAAAATCAACACACCGTTACTTTTTGCAATACTGTACCAATTCTCTAACCCTTTAACAATACATATAGTTTATGTGCTTTACTTCAGTGGTCCCCAGGGGTTCTTAGGGGGCTTCCAGGGAGTGCCCAGAAAAATGGGGAATATTTTAATTTCACTATTATATCATTGGCTGGAGGTTATCTCACTGAAATAATGAATAATAATGACTATTCTGTTAATAAGTGTCGCTTTTCACTGTTCATCTGCCAATCAACAGTATAGACAGTTAAGGAATAACTCAAGCTTATTAGAATGGGATCACTGAGACAACATCTTATCAAATACAGGTCCATGGCCTTATGTGCATAAATTTGGGGGTCCTCAACACCAAAAAGGTTGAGAACCACTGCTTTACTTCCATATTATGTTGTGACAGCTATACTTTAGTACGCTGTGTTAACTAAGTGCAATGTGCTAATGATGTTTTAATAAACAGCAATAGGAGTTTGGAATTTAACTGTTTTGAGTCAGTTTGTCACTTGATTTATGATATATGTTGTAGGGCTGGGCTATATGGACAAAATCAAATGTCACAATAACTTTGAGCAAATACTGACTGATAGGGATGATTACTGTAGGGATGATTACTGGTACTTTTGTAAGATATTTACACACAACAGATAACCAGTTATAAGTAATGTGGATATATAGAGTAGGGTTGTCACAATACCAGAAATTCAGTATCCGATACCAATACCTGTGAATTTCCACAATTCAATACCTGTTTCAATACCACAGTAAAAAAAAAAAAAAAAAATAATAATAATTTAAAAAATCCCATTTACCTTAACATGTACTCTTTTATTAAAACATTGAGTATTTAAGCCTTCAAGTAATTAAAACAAACAGTAAGTCAACTGTGCTTAAATAACAACTTTTTAGATCGCACAGAATTTTAACTGCAGTATCCCGCAGAGACATGAGAAAAATACGGAAATAATGAGTAGGTTTATGCACATTTAGAAAAATAAACAACTATTTATCAGGAAACTTCAATGACATTGTGTGCATATTTTGTTTTGCGAATTTATTATTATTCCGAGTATCCGCCTCAAACGCAAATTCCTTCCATACACGACTCTCGCTGTATTTCTTTTGGACAAGCCAAGGCGGAGCTGCTGCTCCAGCTGCACCTGGACGAACCATCTTTCACGTTTTTGTCTCTTCTTCGGCACACACTTGAACAAGTAAGTTGTATATATATACTGCCCCCGTCAGTTTCAGAAGAATATGTTACGACCTGCTGAAGGCTACATCTAAATGAATACTCAATCTAAATAAATACATTCAGTACCTATGGTGCCATAGAAAAAAGGGCACAGCCATATTTTTGGGACTACTGGCATCAACTTAGTACAGGAGTATTGCTTCTCATGACATCCCTAAGATAGAGGCAAATAATGGGACAGCTAGAACAGTCTAGTAGGTGCAGAAAGTTACAATTACTTTACCACAATGCAGCATTTAAAATAGGGATGGAGTGATATATGAGCAGACTGGCATCAGCTGATATCAGCTTTAAAAAGCAACACTAATATCACTTGAAAAGTAATTTTGATGCTGATATTTGGCTGACTGTTAAATTGGCATTTTTCATTTTATTTTTCATAGCTGTCAAACAGAATAAAACTAACTTCTTCTTAAACAGTAACTGTCTTAAGGTAGGTCTGTCTGAAAAGCAGAACCTTTTTGGCACGCATCGTATCAGCCACTGTGGGTGGGAAGGAATCAGACATCAGAAATCGCCTCAAAACATATTAGTGCATCCCTAATTTAAAATCAGGAATGTCACTTATGTCACATCATGATATTAGCATGCAAAATCACAGACAATAAATAGTCTCATTTTGTATTATCGATGTATAGTATAACCCAGCTCTAATATGCTGTATATCTTAGTATAACCAGGTGTTTACACAGTAGGTTACATTTTAAGCTCCATTTGCACGTTTCCAGTCAGTTCTGTAAAGTATTGCAATGAATCCTGACACAAGTCATATCGTGACCCATAAATTGTAACATGTATATCATGAGGCTCTTAGCAATACCCATCCCATAGTAACCTAATTATTTTGTTATTTTCTATAGAATAGATTATATAGCTTGCAATGTAGGGTAATTCTTTTCTTTTTTGCAATACTGATTCTCTTGTATTCAAACCATTACGGGCTATCTGAACTGAACACCAAATCAAACAGTTTGACCAGTATGAGGTTTGGTGAACTGAGTCTGGTGAAGGCAGGTAAGTGTTTGTGTGTATGTGTCTGTGTGTTAGACAGAAATGTCTTCATGTCTCTGCGGGATACTGCAGCTTATGTCTACACTGTGGACATAAGCATATATGCACCACAGATAGGAGTGGGATTGTGCAATATGACAATATATTTCTTGGGACAAGAGAAAAACATCTATCATTGGAAATTTTCCTCTTGTTTCAATCACTGTTGTCACAAAAGGCGGGTTCATGGCAGAATTTTACATCATTGAGTTGGAACTCTTAGTTGTCTTGAATGCAGTTACCACATTTGGGCTTGAATAACAAACAAACATGGAGATGCGTAACACAGAACAAAACTGCCTGTAACACTCCGATACAAAACAGGACTCAGCCGAACCAAGACCAGATGAGCAACTTGTACCTACAAAGAGGAAGATTTTGTCATTCGGATGAGGTCTGGATTAAGGAAATCTGACTAACCAGAAAATGGTACTTTGCAAAGTAAGGCGCAGACCCGTTCCCACGTCAGACTCCTCTACCACTTACAGAAGAACCATAAGAGGCAATACAGTGAGAGCCAAAAAATGTGAGCTACATGGAAGGCAAGTGTTGAAAGCCAAAACAAACCTCAGTTCTGTTCAATGTTTCTTCCACATAAAAAGGACAAAAGAGAAAGCGCCTTTCATTTGTATTTACCGGTAGTTCACAGAAATATAAAAAAGTTGCCATGACACATTTGGCTATTTCATATAGCCAATTTTTTCATCAAATTAACAGAAAATATCCTGTATCATGACATCAAGATATAAAATTATCCATCGTAATAGAAAATTTTGTCCATATAGCACAGCTCTAGATAGGACTGTTTGTATCGTTTTCTTTTAAACTGTAAGTGTGCCTGCACATCACAGGGTATGTATTACTGTGTGTGTGTGTGTGTGTGTGTGTGTGTGTGTGTGTGTGTGTGTGTGTGTTTGAGAGAGGGGTTACATGCGGTGACTCACGCTGTAGACTGCAGCGACTCCAGGCTGTGTGGGGAAGATTCGGTCGTCCAGTGATGGCTGAACCCGTGGGATTCTGCAAAGTGGTGTGTTAAGGAAAAGGACAGAAGGATTTAGGACAGAAAACACGCTGCAGGTAAGAGCTGGTGGCAGAAACAGAGGGACGTGGATCAGTCAACAGGCACCACTCCGGTCCTGTTTTCTGTATACCTGACAAAAACATGTCTGAGTCACAAGCAATGCTGACCAAACCACTCAAGCAGACAGCATCCAGTGTGTGGGGACATATCCTGTTTAGCAAGTAACTTTAATAACACAACTCTGCTTGCATTACTTAATTCTGGAACTTTGCTGGCATTTTAGGAAGTCTTTATGCAATGCCTTTAGCTGATTCAAATCCGAAGGGCTTTCCTCAGCCCTGATAGCTCGGCTAGTTTGATTTTGAGGATTTTCTCTCATCTCCTACAGCTCTTGCCCCCCACCACCCCACCCAAAATGCCCCATCTCCAAGAGTACACCATGTACCTTCACTATTCTGCGTGTGTTCAAGGGAAATCCCGACATGGATTTCTGGACCACTCCACACCTCCCACAAAGGGGATCAACAGAGCTTAAAGAATGGACGACTGTGTGGCTCAGGCAGAAAAAATAAGAAAGGTAGGACTCGCCTTCTTTAATCATTGTCTCTTCCTCTGTTATGTATAGTCAGAGACATCAAAGAAAAGTTGTGCCATAACACCTATACTTGGCTTGATTTACCCTTCTGGAGTTATCTGTCCAAATGTGTGGATGGGTTTCTATGTCTGGAACATACACTGCAAACCCAAATCCATCCATGACATAAAATTTTATTGTCAAGTCCACGCATATGTTCAAGACATAAATGTTAAGTCAACTATTTTTGATTTTTGAGTTAATTTTATTAAAATGTATAAAGCCAATACAGCCAAATTAGTTCAAGGCCAATTAACGACTCATATGATGTGCACTTAGCATGTATTTTGATTGATGATTTAACTAAAAAAATGGTTGTAAAAATACATACGCAATGTTTTTACATTCATATGACAAATAGTCACTTCAATAAAATAAAGTTCTTCAATAAAATGAAAAAATCTGTTGTCATTTGACACAACAAAAAAGCAAGATTATAACAAGAGTTGCAGAGTTATACTGAATACAAAATTTGCAGTTTTTTTTTTATTGTGACTAAAAAAGTTGTGTTGAACTGACATAAATTTCCAGTTAGACAGGGGTCATATGGCAGTTATTTTGTGTCTGATGTACTCATAACTTTCATGTTACTGTACTGTACTAAGCTAACAGTTTTGTGTGTAAGCCATCTCCAATAAACTTTTAAGTTGAGTGAACAAACTGGGATTTACAGTGTAGGAGACATGACAAAAGAAGAGGAGAGAAGCAGCGTATAACAGCGAGACAGAAGAGAGAACAGGAGTAGTTAGTAACCTGCTCAGGCAGTTGTCTGTGACAGAGAAATTCAGGCTCACTAGCTGCTGGTCACGTGGTTTAAGGGAAACTGAAGGTCTGGCTTTCTTCCTTTCACCCAAATCACGCCTCTCTTTCCCCTAAGCCCTCTCTCCCTTACTTTGCACTTGCCTGCAGGGGCCATCATCTCTCTTGGCGTCCTGCCGACACCTCCACTCTTCACACAGAACATGAGAGGGAGTGAAAAAGGAGAGAGGGGACACAAGGAGAGACAGGGAGACTTAAAAGAAGACTGAGGTTACAAAAGCAAAAGGTACAGCGAGGGCATGATCTGTTTTGTGGCTACGGAATTTGGAAAAACAACAACACAAAACATACACACACGCCCACACCACCGCAACCCCCCCGCACCACATACACATAGAGAAATTAACAGCAAGTCAAGGCTGTGTCTCTTCACACTGACATGACAGTCTGGGTGAGAAAGGAGAAGCATAACAAAGCAGATCCATCAATAAATTGTGTGAAGGGCACGGCAGTCTTTACAATTCTTCAGTTATTTTTGCACGCGTGGAGTACGATACAGGAGACTTGTACCACTTAGAACAAGAAACACTGGATAGATAAGATAATCACTGCAAAGCATCTGAAAATTGCCTATTATTTTTTGTGTTTGACAGATTACCTGTGACAATCTGAACTGCCTCACCTAGCACAACAAGCACATGAAAAAATAAATGATAAGGGCAATTTACAAACGCTGTCGAACCCATGTCCGGCAAAGAAGACAGTGAGAGAGAGAAAGACGGTGAGAGTGCGGCGGAGGGTTATCTACAGCAAGGCAACCTGATCTGTCTGCTGTAGGTGACCGCTGGTCAGCAGGGGCATCTATGCTGGGAATGTAAACAGAGCCAGCAGACAGGTGAAAGCAGGGTCCGCCTGCTGGGGAAACACTGACAATTCCACTTAGCGGTCAGGGGTCTTTGTCAATAGCGGCGGGAGCATGGATACAAAGGGAAAAAATGATCAGGTGAAACGAGACACATGACACCCCCCATGGGATTTGGCAGGCCAAACCGTGTGACTCTTACTGGTATTACAATCTGATCTGTTGGTGATGATTGCTATTTTGTGGTGAACTGTCCTTAGACCATTCATGTGCAGAGGTATGAACATTGTGACATAATCTTTACCTGAAAAAATAGAGTCTACACAGTAGATAAGTGGGTTAGGGTTGCATTTTGCATGACTTTTTCAAGTTGTCTAAAAGTAGATCCAAGAGAAACAGGGGGAGTGATTGCAAAATGTGTTTTGTGACCTATTTTATACTTAAATAACAAAAGTTTGGCCAACAATTATATACAATACTGTAACATTATATCCAACATCAACATTACGTTTGGTGCAGCACACTTTCAAATTCACCTGCCATTGCAGCATTTGCTGGATGTGTCACAGATCTAAAGCATTTTCTTCATTTTCTTTTCTTTAATTGCAGCCAAATTGTGAAAACACGTGATCAATTTAGCTGGTGAAAAGAAGTACACAGAGCTCTGTCATCTCAAAGAAAGTAAGAGGGCAAACACCCTCTAGTCAACTAGTATGTTATTTTCTAAAGAAATGAGGTGTGCTGTTGGAACAAAAACCTGTGCCATGCAATGGTTGTAATAGTTTTACATTCATATTCCTACATCATATTCTGGGTGAAACTGAACTGGTGATATTGGGCATGAAACATATTTCACTTGCATTTGACACAGTAACACAACAAATTATTGTTTAATTGGATAATTGCTCAAAAATCCAATCTGAGGTTGTTGTTGTTTTGGTTTGGTTTTTTTTGTTAATTTCTTTTGGACAACTAAAAAAATCATTCTATTGAACAGACAAAAATTGTTGGTCTTAGACAGACTTTATAACAAAAATTCACTTTAGTACAACATAAAAAGGTTTGCAAATTTTGGCGATGCATTGTCCCATGTGGGTTCAGCAATCATCACCTACGAACAGTGGCTGTCCCAGCTACTTCTGCACTTTGTATCATTTTGCTTAACTTCTTAAACAAACTAAAGCATGGTGACAAGATTCTCCATCTCTTCTGTCAATGTTACTTTGTTCAGCTGCAGTTTCAAGACTGAATGCTGGTGGTCAAAGCTTTCCAAGGGCCTGGTGGCCAAGTGGTCATGCAGTCATGTCCTGGTGATCATGCTGTGAAAAGAAAATGTCTACAAGAGAAATATCACTTATGCTAAGCCCTGCATTAAGATGGTCAGGTAACCAGATGGATGCCGACACTTCACAATAAAGCTGTGCTGCAGGTATCAGGCACACAACCATGAAAGTGGCTGACCACACTAATTAGACATTAGTCATTGGTTTGATCTTCATTAATTTTCCGCTTGAGAAGAGAAGGTAACCACAATGTCATCTTAAAGACTTACAACAGGGGTACTGCTTCAGAAAAGGAAACAGGTAATGTAAAATTAAGATGTTTTATTTGCTGAGTAATCAGCTGTAAAAGCCAGCCAACTAAAGGCTGGACAAAAGGAGGCCACTGGTGACTGATTTACAACTTGCCCTGATGTACTTTGACAAGGTGGATGGGACATATAATGAAATGCAACACACAGATACAGGAGAGTTGAAGGGTCACAGACTTAATTGAAACATACCTTGAGATTGCCAACAATCTGAACTGGGGGGCATGTGGGGACAGTAGCCATAGATCTCTGCTTTTGACAGTCAAAGTCTGCATGTCAAGGCGAAGTTTAGGGATTATTAGGTTTGGTTTATGCCTCGCACGGAGACGGAGTGACCGACGCCGCATGGCCAGCCACATAGGGAACAAGTGTGGTTGTCCACCAGCTGAATATTGAAACAACACAGAAGGCGGCCTCAATGACACATTCCTGCAAGACTGGCTGAGCAGAGGCAGGAAAGATGTGGGCAGGGAGAAGTGAATTTAGAAGAAAACTTCCACCAAGGAGTAACCTCTGATTGCATCCATGTCTGCAGCATGAGCATGAGCCCAGCCTGAGAAGCTCCTCTTTTAGGTTACTCATCAAGTCTGGTCTACCTTCTGAGAAAATGAAAACATTTAAACATCAACATTTGTTACCACTGAAAGGCAGCCTGCCAAAGTAGTTTTTAGAAGTGTGATCATGGTGGTCCATTGATTCCACACCAGCTGTTATAGCCCTAACCTGTAATCAACCCTAAACCTGAAGAACCATTTGCAATGAAGAATCTAAAGTACTGGCAATTTTGACTGCTGTCCTAACTCCAATTCCAACATGCAGGAATGTGAACAGGCCAAAAAAACAAAAAATCAGAAAATAATGGGGAACAGGCATGGCAGCAGAACTGTTCAGAAGAGTGTCTCTTGGTTAAAAAAAAAAAAAAAGAAAAAGAAAAAAAAGAAATCCCAAATCACAGTTTGGATGAATTGTGTTCTGAGAGAACCACAGCAGGAAGGTCAGTGTGTTCACCTTAAACAGAATCATGAGTATCTGAAGAAATGGGATTGTATTCAATAAACATACTGAATTTATTATTCAGGATTGCCCTTGTTCACAGACCATCAAAGAATTATTGATCAGTGTTTAGTCAAAGGATAATTATCGATAAGCTGTTAAGTGAAATGACCGCATATATTTGACTATAACTTCAGAGGTAAACAAATTCAGCTCCCATATTCCAAGACTAGCAGCGATTCATAGTGGATGTAGGCCTACGTCATATTCCTTTGCCCTTCAGCCTAAACAAAATCTACACAAGACAAGAATCTTGTAATGTCATTTCAATACCAAAGTAGGGCTGCTTGATCAAGGCAAAAATCATAATCACAATCACTTTGGTCAATATTGAGATCACGATTATTTAATACAATTACTCATCGACTGTGAAAACATGCATCTATTGAACTTTTTATTTTCAATTATCTTTTATCAGTGGATTTCCTTAAACTTTAAATATAAGCATGCCACAGCCTTGCTGAGAGTGAATTTGGGTTTTTAGGGAGGGGCGAAAGCACACCACTGCAAAGAATGGAGTATGCTGGATTTACAACACAGGCAAAATGAAAGCATCATAGTGAAACAAAATGCAGCACAATTATAGTTTTATCTCAAATATCTTGTTTTCATAATCGTCTGAAGCCAAAATCTTAATTGAAAAAGAAATTTGATTCATCGCCCAGCCCTGTATCAAACTATTATTTGGAAAGGGCCTGAGGCGTAAGAGGCTGCTTCTATTGCTGGGTACTGAATTTAAGTCCAAAGTCAGATCAAAAACATACAGTGACTGCTGTTCTTCTGACACCTTTTCTCCAGAGCACATATCAGATCATAGAGAACAGCATGGGTTACAAGGAGGAAAAAAACTTATTCTGGGGAAGCTCTGCCCTGCACACAAAGAAGCTCGGGTGACACCTAGAAAGGGCTTCCGTGCACACACCAGGCTTATGACTGAATGCCAACCCACACACTTTTGTGGCTAAATCCTCACTATGTTCACTTATTTCAACTCTGAAAACGAGCCTCTAAGCATAATGGGGGGTTGTCTCTTTTCAGAAGGGGGAATCCTTAACACCAGCACTTGTCAGCAGGTCAGTTGTGACCCAAAATTGGGTCAAGAG
Organism: Myripristis murdjan; assembly: GCF_902150065.1. Classification (NCBI taxonomy): domain Eukaryota; kingdom Metazoa; phylum Chordata; class Actinopteri; order Holocentriformes; family Holocentridae; genus Myripristis; species Myripristis murdjan. Next base: position 4,013,164 of record NC_043984.1, read on the forward strand.
ACATTCTCACAGTGCCATGGAAATAGAACACTGAATAACTAACATAATAGATTACACTTTAACAAGATAAAATCTGGGTTCCTAAGACAACCATTTGGGAACCACAGCATAAAATGAGTCAGCGTAAGAGCTTAACAATTGCTTGAACATTATCAATATCGCGGTATGGCTAAGTGTAATATCCAAATTGAAGGAGCTACATTTTTTTTTTTTTTTTTTGCTAAAGGTAAAATATGACAAAACAGTGTTGTAAATAAGGAATTTTGGTGCTACAGAGATAACCTGGCCTACAAGTTGTATTTTCCAAATGTACAACAGCATGTTGGTTTGGCACAGGAAAAAATCACATCACCATCCTTTAAGTGGCTTTTTAAGTGAAAATTAAAATTATAATGCAAAAATGATCAGTTCTACTAAACGAATCATATTGCAATATCTGTAAATACAATCGCAATAAGATTGTTAAGCGCTAGTCAACACTGACCCTCGTTCTCTTAGGAGATCATGAAGTAGCAGCAGCCACTCCCCCTTGTCCCTTGACCCTACAGTGACCTGTAAGCCTCATTTGGAGCCATAAAGGAGGAAAAGCTGCTGCTGCTCCTACTTCATCATTAGCTTACTGTAAAGCCACTTAAGTGCTGAGTGTGTGAGTGAGTGAGAGGGAGAGAAAGGGAGTGACTGGGGGGGGGCAGTCTTAGAGACAGCAGAGCTGGGACAAGACAGACAAAAAAAAAAAAAAGCCGGAAAACGTAACTTTCCATTTGAAATAAATGGCTGAAACAGAGTTGAAAGTCCAACCCCCCTCCAACAAATCACACCTCTAAAATACCAGAGAAATAAGGAGAGCCAGACTGAGACAGACTGAATTTTTTGCTGACTCAACTATGTTACACATAAATGTTGATAATTAAAAAAAAAAAAAAAAGTATTATTTTCCAATGCCATGTAATTACACAAAGGGTTTTTCTGTGTGTCACATGTAAAATAAATGCGACCCCCCTTCTTATAAGCCTACCGGACCCTCCCATCTCTCTCAGCACCGGCCCAGCCTCTCCTGTCAGTGCAGACTACCTGGAAAGCTCAGTGCAGTGGGTTCAGTGTGGAGGCATAGGAAGTGAGTGGAGACGGCCCAGATGGTACAGACACAAACCCTCCTTCTCCCTGCTGGCCCACCGGCCACTCACACAAACAGTCTCTCTCAAACACACACAAGCACACACCATTGGATAAACGCAGAGCCCACAAAGCTCTAGCTGCCTGCCTGCTGTTGCTGAGACTGCTCTTTCACTAAAGTACTGACAATAGATGCTAGGTCGGTGGAATCAATTCTCTTACAAACCACATCTTTGGCCACACTGATCCTGGAGATGTTCTATAGCCTTTCTTTTGCCCATTAAAAGATTTGCCTCTTTTGTTTTTGGTATAAAGACACTGTCCCCCTGAGACTAACCCTGGGCCTTATTTTCCTAGTTTTTGCCATCATGACAACTGTTCAATATTTCATGACTTACTCCACTGTAGAGCTTTTCGTTCTGTGTTTGCAGCAATCACCACTTGGAGGTTGGCATGAATGTTCTTCCTAGTCGGCAGTACATATTTATGGAATACCTGATACAACATCATTAGAATAAGTTACAACAACATATCCAGCTGCAATATATGCAAGTTTTGAGCAACACATAATCAGACAATCGGATGTAGGGAAGTTCCTGTGCAGTGTGGTTGTCCCTGCACTGAAAGGACATGTTTTAATTGCTTTTGGGGTTTGACTGTTGGAGATTGTGTTGGCCATCTGTGTGTACTGGAGAGTAATGTACCCTGCAAACTGCAGGAATCTAAACTGTTCAGTGAAGTGACTACATTTTGAAGACAATCAATTGTCATGATGGTAAAAAACTAGGACCATTTTTGTCTTTCTATGACTGGCCAGTTAACTCCAGATCGAAGTCACCACACAATATGCATTTCATTTATTTAAAGCACTTTGCTCACTGTGAAGAAACATGGATGATGTGGAGAGCAATGACTAAAGGAGAATTTTTAAGACTTGAGACAATTGATATATAAATCGTTCAGAAGGGAATTAGACTCATTATTGGGAAGGTGGTCTTAATATTTTGTGCACTCAGTGTAGGGCTGTGTGCTGGTGGCACTCCCTCTCTGCAAGGCATAGACCTGGGCTTGTCTGAATGCTGGCTCATAACAACTCAGCAGTTTATTTATAACATCCCACAGTGAGTGTGCTCATGAGACTATCTCCACATGTAGGCTGCATACACCTGTCCTTGAATATGGGACCTAGGCACTGTGTGACTTACCAGCTGAGTACATACATTACCTAACTGTAACTTAGTACTCTACAAACACCAGCTGCATAGTTAAGCCATTTGCCTGCCATACTCAACTTCCCTGTTCCTTATTAGCCCATGCTGTCATTCTTTTTTTAAGGGAACCCAAATGAGGACAAAGAATTCATATAATTAGCAAAGCTGGAAGACACAGAGAAAGGAGTATGCCTAATCAAAGGAGGATGAAGGTACTGTACCATAAAAGCAAAAGGGGGGAAGGGAGGACAAGGAGGGGTGAGTGGGGACAAGTGAGGTTTTTGGTTCCCTTGGAGCAGGGTGAGGTGAGGTAGGGAGGGAGGAAAGGGAGGGGTGGGAGTGGGGGGGGCTGAGGCAGGCTGGCTGACCTGGGCCTTTGTTGGCAGATGGTGGGAAGCGCCGCCTTGGCCTCTCGCTCTGAATGCTAAGCAGCACTGCCATTGTCTGGGGTGTGCAGCAGCAGCCGCATGCGCCGAGTGTTTCTCTGGCAACCAGGAACAGAAACAAACTGCCCCCCACCTCACACACACCTCACCATCCTCCCGCCATACACCCCTGTGCATCTCAAACTCCACACAGACACACACACACACATACAATTGCACACAGAGATTACAACCCCCGAGCGGGAAATCCCATCCACTGGGAGTGTAGGTCAGATGGAGCATAACATGCCCCAACACTCCTGACCTCAGAGGACAGGGGAGAGTGACATGGCAGACGAGCTGCGACACTCATATGCTCCAGTTTAGACAGACAACACAATCAAATGCAGTGAAGTTCAATGTACTGGAGTCCTAGCAGAGTTGTTGGTGTTTTTTGTTTTAGAAGTTGACTGTCACTGCACTTGCGCAATGAAAATGCATTTTGTAGCAGGGTAACGCTGGATGATGTTGCTGTGGCAAAAAAAAAAAAAACACCAATGTGCCCACACTTATAAATAACAACATTGTCAAATTACTACACAAAAAATTAAGTTTACTGTATATCAATCTAATTTTTAATAGGACTTTCTTTTCCCACATGCATGGACTTACATCGAGTCATATCATAATGTAGTTGTAACCTAATTAAGGCTAAATTAATCTCTACTAGATTTAACATTTGTTATAGCAACAGTAAAACTGTGTTATCAACTGCCCACATATTACTTTGACACCAACCCAAATTTTGTCCTATGATTTTTAACATAAGTATTATATGCTAGGGTCAATGGATCACTGGCCATATTTTCAGCAGAAATTTGGGGATGCAACACAAAATCAGGCTGGTCACATCAGTGGATCAAAGCCATTAAGCCAAGTAAAAGCTATTATAGCCAACCAACACCACAAATAAAACAATTGAGGTGACATATCCATGTCGAAACATTTGTCATTCTAACAGATATTCATGTAGCTCTTCACAAAAACATCCATAAAAGTAATTAGACAGGATGCAGTTCCGTAATCATATGCATATAACTTATTACACATATTATTGTTGCTTAAGGCTATAAGTAGGTCAAGTAAATTCACCTGTCATTTAAGAAGCTTGAAGAGTCAAAAGAGAACAGCTTGAAAAATACAAAGAGCACTGTCACTTCTGCTGCATCCTGACTTACTCATCTAGCTCAAAAGCGAAGTCACAAACGTCACACTGCCTGCCATAATCAGCTACTTACTGTCCCTTACAGATGTCAGGATCACAGGGTGGCTCTGGCAGTGGGTGGCAGAAAATCAGGTAGAGACAACACACCCTAAAGCGAAGTCACAACAGAAGCTGTCACATCTCTAAAGCACATCTCTCCTCCACTAGCAGACACAAGAAGTCAACCTAATCCTCCCTCACACTGCTGCCAACACGCTGTGAATAAAACAGGAGGTGACATAACCACGGTGACTTCACTCCATGAAAAGTAGAACCATGAACCCAAATAATACTGATCTAGCAGCTGCAATGCACAATGTTTCTATAAAACCACTTATTAGACTCTTTAGACTCCTTATATTTGCATCAAACCACAGGTGAAGTGTATTTTGGGACACTTCACCATGCAGTCAAAGGTCTATAAACATGCAAATACAGCACTTGGTCATGACAAACACCAGGTCAAGCGTTGATGAAAACTGAAAGCATCTTCTCTTGATAGACGACAAAACACATACGTTGCCGCAATATCCGTAAGCGGAATTAAGTCATGTCGATCAGCTGATCGTGTGTGATCATACCAAGACAGAAATCAAATGTCACCATCTGTCAGGGCGATCATGAAGCAGGCTAGCTACCAGCCTGTCATCTTGAGAGCCGGCTGGCCCTGGCTCTAGCAGGCCTGTCAAAGTGCAATGTAGCACCCAATTAAGAAACTACCCGCTCCTCAGGTAATGTGGAAAGGAGAGGATGGGAAGTGTGTTGCCCAGAGCCGGGCCTGGCATCGGTAACATTAGCCCCCATCATTAAGCCACGGGTCACCACCTTGAAATTGATTAAACCTGCAGTTCTGCGACGTGTCTTCACACACTTGTGCACTTGCTAACCAGGGAAGCTAGCTGGCTGCTGACTAGGCTAATGCACCTTGCTAGCAACTAACGTTAACTGAACAAAGCCGGTAAACGGTGTGTAAAAGCGTGAAAGCTTTCCAGTCAAAGAGCCTGGCTTAGACAAATGTTACTCCACCCCAAAACAAAGCAATAACGCGCATATGTCACGGTCAAACATTATTCATTACAAATGTGAGTGTAAAAAGTGGTGTAACTACAATAAATGGAGCTGACATTAGCGGTAACTACGGCGCTGCAGCCGGCTTGATAAGCTAACGTTAGCATGCTAGCTAGCTAATTGTCCGTACCCTCCCCTCCCCACTCCCTCCATAAGAAACATCACTCGTTCCCCGCATCCAGCCTCAATTATCAAGAATAAAACAACCAAACTGTGTATTTCACATTCGTAAAGGGGCGTGAGACGCATCAATTTACAATAAACTCCCATGTCACTTGAATGAAAGGATACTGAGGTGGCGGAACAGCGGTAGGCTGAGGAGCGGTTGGGGCTCCCGGCGGTAAAGACACGGAGGTCAGGGTAGCCCGCAGTTGGCTCGACGGAGAAGGGCCAGTTCCAGGTCCGCTAACTGCGACAGTGGCGGATTTGGGGACCACTTTCGATGGCAAACTCATCGCAAAAAAATTAACAAATGAAAACAATACCTTAATAAATACTGATACAAACAAAGCCTAGCTCGCATACATATACCGAGCGCTGCGAATTCTTGAAGCAGGCCCCAGATCCCTTTGACAAACTGGGATAACGAAGCTCGAATAGCAACACAAACGTCTTTTTCATGGAAAGTCGCTGTTCGGATCAGCGGTGCTATTCATGGGGACGGTGGGAGGTTTTGCCTCCCTTGCCCGTCCGGAACCTCCGCGGATCCGGTTCGGTTCGTTTCTTCAAATAAATATTTGCCGCGATCTTCAACCTCCTTCAGCAGTTTACCTTTTCTTCTCAGTAAGTGTGTTTTCTATCATTTTTTTCTCACGGAGATGGGAGACTTCGTCAACATGGCGTTGCGGCCGCTTCCAGCAGTCCGGGCAGGACAGATGATTCGGCAATTCTCGGCCAGTTACGGAGATGCTCGGCCTATCAAAGACGGCTATCGAAGGCATGCCTCATGTTTCTGTAATGCGTCCTAAATATTAGATCAACTTGTCTGTTTTCGTCCTGTTTTTCAAGTTTAAGCATGTTTGACGTGATAAATCTTAAGCACAATTTTTGCAACAATTTAAACAGTGGTACGGGTAAACACTAAAGGAGAAAAAAAATCAAATGATATAAATATAGTATTTTCTAAGTTAGTATTTCTAAGTTAGTATTTGTGAATACATTTGACCTAAAACCTTCACATGTGTTCTTAGCGCTTTTCTGAAGTATGGTTTATGCACCCTGCATTCACACACAGGGTGGGATTTGTATGTGTTTAGCGACATCTAGCGTTCATGTCGCTACTTTGCATGACAGTTTGCATTACAGTAACTGTAATGAGGATAACGTTTGGGACAGTGGTTACAACAGACATATCCCAAAGCACGATGTGTATATGCTCTCACGCTATCGGTGTATTTTCAAACATGTGCGTGTGTGAGACCATGTGTGCATGTTTTTGTGTTATACAGACAGAGTTAATCAACAATCAACTTCTTCTAATGATAAACCAAACATAATTGATGTTTTAAAATAGGTTTTACTATACAAAATAATTTGTGATAAACTCTTGTTCATACAAAGAAATATGGCACAGATACATTGTAACTTACTTGACAAAGAAATTAATGTAACGTGAAACATGTTTGATGCATTTGTTTTGCATTTAACTTAATATATCCTTCATAATTTTATATCAGATTTCCATTACAGAAATTAAATGGCAGCAGTGTGATGCTACTATTTGGGTCTGTTTTTGCAACCGGCCCAGTCTTTATCCTGTAATACAAGGATCACATCAAATTCCTTTATAAAACCTACAAAATAGTATGTTCAATTACATTCTATACCAAAGGGTTCCTGGATCCTCTAGTCTTTGTTGTTGTAGACAGACAGAGCATTAAAAACACTTTTCTCCCAGTTCATAATACCACATGGCTTTGATAATTCTCATAATTACTTCTTATCTTCAATATTTTATTTAATATTTTATCTTTTCAGCTAAAAGAAACCCAAAAAACAAAATGGTAGATCCTCCCATTCATCGTCACATAAAAATCTGTGAACATAAATTACATAAACTGGAGCAGAACCAAGCACAGTGAAAAGTTAAAAAACAAACCAAAACAAAACTGAAAAATCAATCCATCACTAGCAGTTTACAAATGATAAAAGAGTGGCTCCCTCATTTTTTGCAACCATTCCTTTTGGTTTCCAGTGTTAAAAAAAAGTCTGAAAAAGTTCATTAAAGTTCATAAGTTGGGGGAAACTGTTAGCTAAACCATCAGTCTTTGTAGAGGAAGACTGGGTCATGTCATCCCCAACACAAGGCAGGCACAATTTGTCCTGAAAAGGAACCTGAGAAGCATTAAGTGGTAAAGCAGGTGGATTTTCAGTGGTTTAGCATTTTGCATCCTCAAGCCGCGGAGACTTTGTCATCATCTCAAACCTTTTCCCTCCGGTCTATTATAGCCCCCACATGTTACACAGCATTCTGCTCAGAGAGATTATCACCAAAGCTCACACTTATGTTTGGGGTTCATGGGGGCATCAGCCTTGCAGCCAAAGTGCTTTGAGAATTCATGTGAATTGGAGATTGTGCCGATGACTCTGAATCTTGATGGACTGTGAGGATCTGTGATGACACCCTCATGTGAACTTTCAGGAGTCCTGACAGAGCACCATACCTGCACCAAACAGAGGATACAAAGACATGACAAGGGGTTCAGAAATGCTCCTGAATGTTTTAACTTCAATTCTATCCCTCACTGAGTTATGATCTCTTTTGCATCTTCTTTTGCTTTATATTCAGTGACATTATTTTCCAGTTATTACAGCTCGATTTATGGGTTTTGATGTATTTACTTTCAAATCACTTGACTTCAACGTAATATTGAAAAAACACTCTACATTTTATTTTATTTCTCATTCATTTCACTTACTTCTTTGCTTTAAGTTAATAATAATCAGAATCAGTAGTCGTATTATGGAATGATTCAGTCACAGAAAATTACATGCTATGGCTGATACAAACCTGGGCAAATCCAACAAAAAACAGCTGATGATTGGTCATTCCCAGGGCTGGCAGTGTGGCCTCCTCACCATTCTTTTTAATCCAGTTCACGTAAGCCTTCAAAGTGACAAACGATCACGTTACACACAGCAGTCATGTATGTGCTATCCTCATGGAAATGTGTATAGATATACAAGAAAAAACAGGAGCTCCAGTTAGCCCGTTAACAGTGTTATTTCCCCTAGCTAGCATGCACGGCTTATGCAGCACACTTTACTTCACTATGATTCAATCATCTGCTCCATAACCTATGACTTTTCATTACATGGAAAGAATGTGTGCATGTGAAGAAGTAACTGGAGGCTGACCAGGCCACTCATAACCACCTGTTGCATTTCCAGGCTTCACAGTGAGGTAGACAACCTGCTTTTTCCACTACAGATTATAGAGGTGACCCACAACAGCCCCAACAAGAGAATTAATGCAATGGATCGATGTCAGATCCGTGTAAGAAGTTTTCCGACCTCGTAAATTTGGGATCTCCTGTTGCTGTCTTAGGGCAACACGATAGTAAACACTTATATAACAGGTTATACAAAATTATTAAAATGCACTGCGTCACCTATTGCACCTGTTTCATACACAGAGAAAGTGTTTTTTCCTCATATGAAAAAACACAAATGTTCAAATAAAGCTTTCAAAGCTAAGTTATGCTTCCTGATCTGACATCAGACCTTGTAAGCAGCCTTGAGTCCACCATTGTCAGCAATGTTCTCTCCCAATGTGTGTTTCCCATTCAGAGGCTCTTGGTTGATGCTGTAGTTACTGTACTGCTCCACCATGCACTGGGTCTGCTTCTTAAAGGCCTCCACGGAGGAGTTCTTCCACCAGGAACGCAGATTCCCATCCTTGTCATACTCCCTTCCTTTCATATGAAAGCACAACATGTTACTTATCTCTCTGTCAGGCCATATTTTAAGTCATTTTTAATCATTGTAGTAATCATCCTCTAAAAAACAAATGGTTTGAAAAAAAAAAGATTTACCAACCTTGGTCATCAAAAGCATGAGTTAGTTCATGCCCCATGACTACACCAATTCCACCAAAATTAAGAGCTCTGGAAAAAAAAAAAAAAAAAAAAAAATTACACAGAAGACAATTTAACCAAAGAATATATCATATTACCAAAACAAATTTTAATACTTTTGTATACTGACAATGAGTTAGATGGAATGTAATAAAAAAAAAAAGCTGATAAATTTCACTCTATACTGACAACTCTGAAGAATAAAACCAATAAACATGATTTAGAAATTTGAGCTGCTTGAGGGTTGTTGGAGACAATGTGGTTCAGATAATGCAAATCACCACCATATATTTTGGGGTTGCCCTCCCATTTCCTCTTTTTGGTGTGACGTTCATAAATGTATGGAGGAGATCTTACACATACGGATTCCATTCACATTCGAGACATTATACTTAGGTAAAGTAAATTGGGAATTTGAGGCACACAAAGATAAGTACTTATTCGAAATAATGAAATAACATGTTTTATGGAAAATGCCTGTTGTGGAATGTTGCTGTCATTTTGTTTTTGTTTTGTGTGTTTTATTTTTATTTCTGTTATGTTTGAAGTGTGATTACGAAGAAAAAAAGTGTAAGAAAATAAGGTGTAAAAAAAAAAAAAGGAGGGATAATGTGTGTGCGGGTCTGACTCTGGAATAAGGACATCAACAAAAGGACATTGAAACTTGGAACACAAGAAAGTACTGAAATGTAAAATGTTTTGTATTGCAAATCCCTGAATAAAAATGTGAATTAAAAAAAAAAAAAAAAGAAACTTGAGCTGCCTGAAATACAGTAGCATAATATAGACAACATACTTAGGCCAAGAACGACTATAGAATGGAGCCTGAAGAATTCCTGCTGGTAAAACCATCTCGTTCTTGGTGGGATTGTAATATGCATTCACAGTCGGAGGAGTCATGCTCCACCTGGAAAAACAAAGAACACAAAACCACCATGTGAGACTGACATGAAGGTCATAACAAAACATGCATGCAGATTCTCCCCTTGTCCCCCTTGCCAGGCTGACTACAGATCATTTGGGAGGGCATGGGAACCCTAATCTGTCCCCCACAGCCTAATTAGAGACTAGGATCGGTTCAGCAGAGAGAAGTTGGTTGCCTGGGAACAGTTGTGGATGGCAGCAGTATTCCGTCGAGTCAGCATAATGGGAATTTGTCCCCGTTGGAGCGTACGACCTCCTCTCTGGCTAAAGGGAGAGTTGGGGTTGGAGGTGCGGCTACTCACTGGTTTCTGTTGGGAGTTTTTCTCAGCTGGTCTGCAGTCACTCGGGCTGAGAAGTTGTAGTATTGCATGACATTTTGGAAGTAAAGGTCCGACACCACCTCAAACTGAAAGAGAGGAATCGTTAACAGCAGAATGTTTAACAAGGCGTGTTGAGACTGTATGCATGAGGAGAGCAACATGAATCTTGCTGTGAGGAGCAACGGGCACATTCAGTACAATCACACTTTTACCTACATCATTGAAGACTTTGTCAAGCTTTGTGGTGTTCATGATGAACTGTGGATATCCGACCATGTTGTATATTGCATCTGCCTGTGAGGGATAAGATAAAAAAAAATGTAGAGACACATTATCACACCAGATGGCACTGCAGAGTTATTCTATTCCTAAGCCACTGCCAAGTACAAAGTGCTTCACTGGAACCAACTTCAGCTCTACTGTTAAAGTGGAGGAAATTCAATCATCTTTCTCCCACCTTTTCTTTTGCAGCTTTTTTGGTGTCCGAGTCCATCCAGCTCACATACTTCAAACTGTCCTCGAAAGCCCATTTGATTTCAGAGACCATATTCTCAGCCTGAGGCACAAAGGAGAGAGAGGCAAGTCACAACCTCGACCAGACGTACATGATGTCACACAGGGTGAACTGCTCCTGCGTGGGTGGCACTTTCAAACACTTACAATGGTCTTGCTGTCCTCGGTAAAGGTAGCTTTGACAAAAAGTGCCCCGAGAGCAAAGCCAAGGGCGCTGTCTGTGTCACTGACGCACAGCTTCCAGCGTGGGGTGCAGCTCTGGAACACCAAATAGAAACATTAAAAGGCATGTTGAACACAATACCACTCTCAGATACCCTTGTAAGTGTATATCATCAATCACCCCTCTTGCACACATACTTACTCTACATAAGATGATGTGGAGAAATCCTAAATTAAATTTGATTCCTGAATTGAGTGAGCTAGACACGGCTCTTCCGGAATTATGTGTTCCAGAGCAGCTGATCCCAATTTTGGGCATAAAGATTCATCAGCTCAGCACAGACTAAACTATGTGCTTTCACAGTGAAGTTATATCTGACCTCAGTAAAGCACTGAGAATTGGATTACTAATGGATTCAGAGGCCAAAAAGAGGCATGGAATGTCATATTTCATTGCTCTTGAAAACGAAATACTAATGTTGGTGTAGAGTAAAAAAAAAAAAAAAAGTAAAATAGGAGCAACATGTCAGCAGCAGTTAAAGAGCAAGAGTTGATGTGGCAACCAATTGCTGATAGCCCAGAAATACTGCATGAGTTCTATAATTAATTTATAGACTATATTATAATTTAAAAACTGATTGTTGAGCAGAACCGTTTACTAAGTCAAATGTCAGACTTCACACTTAAGTCTGAATTAGTTGTGCATTTTTTTTTTCTTTTCAGTCAGGCCAAATTCAAGCATCAAATGAAAATTAAATACAAGAATATAATTCAAACTGGCAAGACTGCCTTTCTCTATGTCCAATGTCTAAATCATACTCTCACAGCATGAAACTGGATTATCTGTGCTTTGATTTCCACATGAACCAATTGAAAATTGGTTTGAATGACCTGCTTCCTATATGCTACAAGCTGGGTCAGATTTTACTAAAAATAGCAGGTTAGCTTCAGAACATAAGTCACTCAATACATATCACGCCTTGTAGCTGCACTACATTGTGGTCAGTTGTGGCTGCTGTTGTTTGAGATATTGGCAGGCCTATCTCTTCAACAACGGATTTCCCCCTGTTTTACTGCTGTCAGTGTAAAATGAAAAGTCTACAAAAAAAAACTTTCTATTTAATTCTGAGGGACGCCAGTGCCTGACATTTACTGTTGATATTTAAGTAGCTAAATTTTTTTGCTATCGCCTCCATTGTAGCTACACTGGAAATATGTCAACATGATGTGACAATATCCACATATAACCAGTTATTCACAGGAATAATAATAATACAGCTCCAAACAACATACTGGATCCAGGAATGCAAGGCACATTGCCATTTTCTGTTTTTCAGCATATTGAAGAAGCCACAGGGCAGTGCTCTTAGTTCACACAGAAAGCTGCTGTGTTCTTTTTAAGGAATACGTGACTTAACAGCTCACTGCCTCCGAGGCCGAGCTGGGCCTTTATCTCTCTGTGGGCTTAGAGACATGGTGTTCCCTCTAAAGGGCTGACTGTTGTTTTTGTCAGACTGACAGAATGGCAACAACAGGACACCCCTCTTGCAGCCCTCTCCAACTTCCCCTCTCTGTCTTGGGCTATTTACAGGGAGGGAGAGAGTGGCATCACAGTTGTTAAAGGGGCATTTCACTCCTATCCACCAGGCTAAATTTCACGTGTCCTGATATTTGCTACATAAAATCCCGGTTTTGAAATATAGCAAAAAAAAAATGTAAACATTCTGAATGCTTTCCTCCACTAAAAAATTAGATCGGGTTAATCTTTAACCTATGTCCTTCACTAAGCTCAAACAACTTTAAAGTCTCTTCTAATGGTAACACTGGTGGATAAATCCACCATTAACTGACTTATAATATCTATAAAATCAGAAGACATTTAGCAGTAGCAGTTCAACTTTTTGGGACAATAAACAAAATAACTTAATTTACTGCAGCCAAAAACATAGAATAAAATACTGCTTCAACAGTCCACCAACTCCGATTTACATGAACAACTTGACTACCAGGCAAAGGGAAGGACATGGATGACTGCAGCAGAGTCTGCAGACACACAGGAAACAATGACAGAGTGAGAGATAGGGAATAGGAAAGGAGGAGCATTTTGGACAAGCCATGTTGTGGATCTATGCACACAGGCACAGATGGACACAGGCACACACACACACAGGCACACACACACACACAGGCACACACACACACACACACACACACACACACACACACACACACACACACACACACACACACACACACACACACACAGGCTCACACAGAAAGTCTTTGGTTTGTTGATACAGCATGACCCTGGTGGAAAACAAGGCTCAGGGAAGAGCTGGGGGTCACTGCAGCCATCACAGTGGAACAGATATTATTATGCTCTCTATCTACTACAGCAGCAGCCAGCTAGCTAGCACAAATTGCTGTCTAGCCAATTATAATGCATACTTAATGATGACATATATTAATGATCGACAGCTATGCATCTAATTAACTTCGGTGTTAATGCCTCTGACAATTTGCAGTTCATATGAAGTTTTATCTGGACGAATGAGAGATTCACAGTCAGCCTCACAATTGGGTAAATTGAGCTGGTAATTTCCTTTTATCTGCATTTCCCTACAAATGTGTCCTCTGCTGAGTGCCATGTGCAGATACAAGAGCAGAGTAGGTCAAGTGAATCTCTACAGTATACAGCCAGTTTTTCTGCTAGCATATGTAATTTTTAAAAGCCTCAAGATACTTCTAATACAACTAACTTTGTTAGTAATACTACCTGTTTTTCTGCTGGCGATAATGTTATTTTATAGTTTTTAATAGTAAAGACAGCCAAATAATCAACTGTACATGAATGTTAACAGGGTTAAACAATCACAGGCTGCTAAAATACATTGCATTTGGCTCAAAAACAATCCAAAAATTCATATTTGGATGAAAATCTGTGCACAGTTCTGGTGCAGGTTATGTGTACCTTGCCAACATGTTTTCATCCTGTTTAATCTCTGTTTATATCTATCAGTGTCACACCTGCTTATCATACCCCGCTCTCCATCTCTCACCTTTTTGGTTCCGTACATGACTTCAAGGAAGCGCTGCTCAGCATCCTGGAACCTTTGGTCCAAGACGGACACCATCTTCCTAACCACCTTCATTATCATGTAGTTGTTGAGAAGGCTGCAAAGACAATATCAAATTCTTTATTTTGTTTGCCTTTTTCAATGCTGTCTGATGAATACTTGCCAGAAAAATTTGGAGTAGGTGGAGTTTCCTGTGTGTACTATGTAAATGCTATGAATAACTTCAGGAAAAGCTCCTTGAATTGCTTTGGTTGCCTTGTCTTTTCTTTCTTATGTAATTTACAACATCACAGTTACATGTGCATGATTGAAATCAAGGGCTGATTTAAGTGAGGCCAATTTAGACTCAACTGACACAAAAAAACAAGAAATAAGCAATGACTTTATCAGTGGATCAGGCCAACAATGAGAACTATACAGACTCAACCTTCAAATTTGGGCTTATTATTACATGTTTTTTGGCCTCACTTGAAGTAACAGGAAGCAGAGACATTTACATTGCTGAACTTGTTAAATGACATATAACCCATATTCAATTCCAGATTGTAAGACTGTAAAAGTGTCTGACCTTTTATTTGTATTAGTAATGAGGTCAGAAACTTTTTGGAGGTATTCCTTGGCGTAAACAACCACTGGCTCGGACTCATTGAGCGGCACAGGAGCAAACACCTCATTGAGATATGGTATCCAGTCCACTGCAGGAGCCAAAGTCTACAAAGACACGGATAAAACACAAATGAAGATACCCTGACACAAATTAGTGTAATATCTATGCACTTCCATGGAGAGACGTCCTCACATGAATTACATACTGATGATTGATTTGATTCAACAGTCATGACACATTTGTAGAAAATTATTTTAAGTACTGTGAATGCTGAACAAGTTGATTCCCTAAGTAGGGGAATGAAGCGCCTCACTCCTGATTGACCTGAACTGGCCTCCTGATGAGCATGACACTGCAGCAATAGTGTCATGGGAAAAACAATTTTAAATATGCAACTACTAGTAAGGGATGGGGAAGGGGATACATTACTAATACTGCTCATGTGAGGTGCTGTAAATGGCTGATATTTTAGAGCTAGGAGTTAGGAAGTGGCTAGGTCATCACTCACTGTTAGATCTTTGGCCTGCATCTTATGGTAGATGAGCTCCTCGTCCCTTCTCTCCTCCTGGGGAACTGTGATATTGGCCAGGGTAGTTTCGAATTGCAAAATCTCCTCCATCAGTGATCGAGAAGTCTCCTCCGAGCCCCCCAGAAGGACCCCCAATTCCACCAGGAAGTCAAGGTATGCTGTCAGATACTATGAAGTAGGTAACACAAGGGGGGGTGTAGGGGTGGAGATGGATAAAATTCAGTTAAGATAATAATCCTAAACTAAGCAAAAACAGGAGACAATGCAAAGTTATGCTCCTGGAGCAGAAATATTTCCCCTTCATTATTTCTCAATTTTCTCTCCAAGTGGGGTAACATCTGTAATGAGCTTTTGGGTATTTCCCAAGTCTGCATGAAAAGAAGAGTCTTTTTACTTATTACACAGGCATTTCCAAATGCCCAATCTTAAATTTCTGATTTGACCTTATTTGGTTTCAGTATCACAATACTAGTACTGTTTTCAAACCACCTACAGACATTTCCAGTTTAGGCACTGTGAGACTAATTTCATGCTGTGACCAAAACCCTATCGTACCTTTTGGTTTGCTGTTTTGTTGAGGTAGTAATCCCGCGAGGGTAGTCCCAGGCTGGACTGATCAACCTAGAGTTAAGAGCAACATCTTATGACTTTGAGTTCACACTGTATTTAAACACTGACAAGCAATCCTGTGTTTTCATTCCAGCTTTGCCTGCAGCATGTAGACCAAAAAGCAGCTTGAGAAAGATTGTATCTGCAGCATTGGCTATGGTCTCATGACATCCTAGAAAGGAATGATCCCTCATGTCAAAATGTAAATATGAAATGTAAGACCTCTGAGATCATGCGATTAGAAATCGGAGGAAACTTTCGCTGCATAGCATTTTAAATGTAGGAATATAATTTTCCAACCAGAAGTAGCACGTAAAAGTAGCTTGGAGAGGAATCTGAGACTCCCTCACCTGGATAATGTTACTGTTGGAGTTTTTGGAGTCAGTGCTGACAAACACAGTGAAGAACGGTGAGGTGCGAAAGTTGGCCGACACTGCACGCAAAACCTCCTGGAAGTTGTCCTTGTCCCAGGGGCCATTGAGGGCCCATCCTCCTGTCTGAATCACTCACCATTAGGCAGACATTCACAGACTGCTGCTTGCACGTGTATAGATGTGTTCACAGAGAAATGAATTCTTTCAAGAAAAATAAATATGGATTGAAATGTCGAATGTATGAGACTCACATTAATAGATTAACATACCTGATTGATGAGCTCTTGTAGTGGCTGAGCCCCTAATGCCTCGATCTTGGCCTCGCTCATGCAGGCCTGGTAATATCGCTGAGCCTTTTCCTCGGCTTTACTCAGACCCTTCATCGTTGTGTTTTCTGCAAAAAAGAAAAGCAAATATATATATATATATATATATATATATATATATATATATATAGTTTTCACCCAGCTCTGCCAAATGAGCCAGCAGAAATATAATACATCTTTGTTCTGGGCAAAGGTAACTGAGGCTACTAAACTCTAACAAGGGACCTTACCTAATAGATGCTTCATCACCAGCATGTTGTGCTCCCAGAGATTGCTAAAAGGACCCCAGCGTGATTTTCCCTCAGGCAGCGGGTTGTTCTTCACCCAGCCCCCACATGCAAAGTTGTAGAAGTCATGGCAGGGGTCTACGGAACGGTCCAGGGCCCCCATGACCGCACTGGCCACAGTAATGCATGGCTCCGTTAGGCACAAACCAGGGTGAGCTGCAGGAATAAAAACAGAAAAAGTTTATGTACAGATACTTCTGTTGTAAGGAATTGGCTTCACCAGCCCCACTATGCAGGCAACACTATCTATCGGTTTAAAACGTAACACATTTTTTTGCGACCACTGTGGATAATCCAAAAATATTTCACGGTGGGACATCCAAACATACTTGTGGGTTTTCAGTGCATCTGGAAACCATTATTTTTGAGGTAAATGCCAAGATATACAACCTGAGGAGAAAACCTCTCCTCCTAAAAATCCAGTAGAAATAAATAGCTGTGGATGTGGTGGCTCAGGTCCTTGTCTTGAAAGGAAGCAATGTCACAGGTCAGTCATCACCAACTCACTATTTAATTGTCTGAATAATGTGTTGACAACACTTATACAAATGGACCAGTGCCCTGTCTTCAAATTTCCTAGGCTGCCCTCTTATTAAACCTGAAAGGCATGTGATTTCAGAGCTCATGTACTTACTCTAACTCTACTATCTGCTCCTATTTTGAAGAAAAGGCTAGTGGAAAGGAGAATCAAATGGTGGGAGAGGGGTTGTGTCAGCCATATATTAAGGAAACCATTTATTTGCAGCAGAAAATCCCTGACAGGGAACCCACAGGACAAGAGGAGGGGGCCCAGAAACACCTGTGCACTCATGGAAATGGAAGAATGGACAGAGAGGAAAGAATTAGAAAACCTTTAAAGATGAGTTCTTCTAAGAGTTTTGAGAGTAAAGTTTAAGTAAGTCACTTTTATTTTGAAGGATTCAGGCAGAATGTTGGTTAAGGCTATTGTCCCCTGGCTTGATCACCTGTCTTAATTTGACTTGCAAACACTTTTTTTCTTTTCTGAGGATAATCCAAGAGGCTGACAAGCATTTTGGGAGTGGTGCTCTCTAGAATATTAAAGAGTCTGTTTGGGAAAAACTATTTGAGGAGCAATCCCTGGGCCTTCGGTCTCTGTGTTATTTTGGAAATGAGTATGGGAGATATTTTTATACTTTTAGAGGTATACTAACGTTTAACTTGAAAGTCCTTTAAAGCACACAGTCCGTCTATTTCTGTGAATCTAAATACTTGGTAAGCCTGTCTACAACAGCAAGAGTGTGCAGATAAGTTTAAGTGGGGTAATTCTCGGTATGGGCCAGAACAAATCCAGGGGACAATACAAATCTAGTGGCTGAGTTTACTGACGTAGGATCATTTTCACTGTCAATCCTTATAAGGCATAAAACAGACACAGAGACTACACTCTGGCCAGTGAAGAAGTGAGCACTCTAAGGAAAATCTATCCTTGTTCCTTTTGTTATTTCAAAGTGTGATTTGTCATGGGGTGGTGAATGGGAGGAAGTGGCATTTCGTTTCCTTCAGCAAATATGAGGAAATCAACACTGATGAGAATTTGCCTGGAAGTGATGGTTAATCCTTAGGCCTCCTGCCATGATAGACAACGTCGCAGGAGAGTTGTATAGTAATGCCAGTTTAGCTGAAGAATGACTTTCAGTTTGAAAATATAATCTTACGCTTGACATGGCACAACATCACAGTTTTACTACATCGGGAACAGCTTCATAATATTCAGTTGCACTGTGCAATCTGAGTATCTGAGTCCACTGAGTATTTTAACTGTCTCAAGGCTTGAAAATCTAGTCATCTCCTCACCTTTAGCTAAACAGACAGTATATACCCTCTGTTATCCAAGTGGATTCACTAAGTGAAAATAGCATGGGATAAAAGGTTTCACCTGCATTCACCTGATCAGTTCACTTCACACAGACAGCTGTTATTCAGTGTATATCATCATAGCATAGTGTGCAGTTTAGAGAGAATTTCAAACTCACTCTGTTTATAGAAGATCCCAGCTGTGATGAGAGATATGAATAAACCAACAGACAGGGCACATGTTAAAAGCAGCAGTCTCCTCTCTCTCTGTGTCCTCTCAGCCCAACATGTTGGGCCATGGCCATGCCGCAGAGTGATCTGCACACCACACAAAAACGTGTTAGTGCTTTATTTAATCCACTGAATGAAGAGGTTCAACATGATTAAACGATGTGAAACAAGAAAAGGTATGTAACAAAGATATACAGAGGGTGTTACCATAGAGTAAGGAAAATATTGCGTCAAGTATAAAGTTTCTCAGGGATTTCATGACAGATTAAGTTTCGAAGCACAATGGTTTATGCATTGCAGTGCCTTTCAACCCTCCTACACAGAGAAGGCTGTGCATTTTTCTATTGTTCCTTCTCTTCTGGTTTAACATGTCCCAGATTACAAAAAGACACAAAGATGGTACTGAACCATATTTGCTGCTTTAATGGTTTACCTGTCACCCCAGAAAAACTAAAAAAAAAAAAAAAAAAAAAAAAAAAAGCCTGTCAACTGAGGTCAACAGATAAGCAAGCAGTAGACATTCACCTCTACCAGAATAACTTACCATGAGCCAGAACAGGAGTAAACTCTGAGATGCACATACTATTTTTCAAGGTGGTTGAAGGTCCTTTATTTGTGTTCAGCAATTTCATTTCCTCTTTTTATTTAATCAATGACTGAAGCTGTGGATCTCAAACTAGCATATCCTAAATCGCCATTTCCCTGCCAGACATCCAGCAGCACTTTTTGAACAGAATAATGCTTTAGTGAGAGTAGCCAAGGAAACTTATTTCACGCTGGAGTGACTCCAAGAGCCTTCCACAGCTCTTTTGCAAGCCACAGCTGGCACCCAGGGTGATCATATGGTGTTGGTGGCGTAAATTAATATCTTGGACTGCATATTATAACTAGTGAAAATCAATTAACCCAGAGGTGTGCCGGATCAGATTTACTGCTATTAGCTAAGCTGAGAGTTCAACAGTCAAACTACATAAGTCTAACTCAAATGCCAAAGCCACTGTGGCTTCTTAATCCTTGGCGCTCAGCAGGTTGGGCTGGGTTGGATTTAGCTCTATTTCTGAATGTAATTGAGAGAATCCCACTGCCAAGCCCGTGCAGCTCATAACCGCGCTGTTATCGCAAACCACATTGATATCGAAAACCACACTGTAATACCCTGGAGACCGCAGCAAAATGATGAAGGGAAAATTATGTTGGATTCTTGAATTCAAGCACTGCATTTGGACTCTACAATGATATTCCTAGCCAAATGAAAGTATCTTAGGAATGGTTTGAAGAAGCTCAGGTCCTTATTCCCAGCTTCAAAGTACAAAAAAGGGCTGAAACTGTTGAAGCTCAGGCTGTACCAGCTTCCCCTTAATAATTTGTAAGTAAGCAGAGGAAGCTGTTAAAACAATCAACACATCTTATCAGTCAGTAATTAGCATCTTATGAAACACGCATAGTAACTACAATGCAAATAAAACACAAGCTACAAACATACAGCAGATTAGAAAACTAGCCAGAAATGTGATGCAGCTGCACAATGTCAAAAACTCTCTGTTTTGATTTGTTAGAAGTTACATATATAATTAGTGACGCATCATTTCGGCTAGCTTGTTTCTATGACAGTCGAAACAGCAGCAGGGTATGTGTACAGTATGCTGTGTATTTCCAACTCATGTCACTTCTCACTGCTGGACATCACAAACGCTTCTGTTACAATGACAGCTGGACTCTCTGCTGAGACTGGAGATGATTCTACCCAAATCACAGCGTGTCGCTTGTTTTGGGGTCTGAAAACCTGTGCAACAACTAAGTGGACATGTTGACCTACTTAGCATGAGCAAGATGGGTGTTAAAACCCACCCATGCAAATAATCTAGACAAAAAGGCTGATAAAACCATATGTGGATAACATACAGTTAGACAAAAGAGTGCTATTTTATGGTTTCATAAGGTTACAGTTTATGGACCAAGTCAAAGTGAGAGTTATAACTGAATCAACTGTAGTAATAGCATCACCATTTTTACCTTACATACCACTGGCTGTAGAACACTAATAAAATTATTTGTTTTCATTCAACTTTTAGCCAAGCCATTATTTAATTATGTATCAACAGTAAAGCAAATACCCTCCAATTATTGAGCTTCTTGCATGTTAAACATCATAGCAAAGCTTGAAGCATCTGCTCTGCAGGTTGGCCTCTGCAATACATTATGGAGGATTTTTGAAGCCTGAGCCGACAAAGTAACCTGTTTTATATCAGCAAGAGGAGAAAATGCAATACTTATATCCAAAACAGCATATCAAGCACTGACTAACTGATCTTGTTCCAAGTTATGCACAGACACTTATGACAGCAATATTTACTGCGTTTCAACACAAAAAGCTTTTAAACTAAGCTAATGTACAATAGATCTGAGGTCTGTGCAAAAGTAACACAAGGACAAAAACATATCCCATCTGACGAGGACATGTTTCATTGTTATACAACATAGCAACAGAGTTTTTAACATGACTGTTTCATTTTACCATGGCAGCTGCACAATTGCCTCGTAGCTGTAATTTGGATGATTTTCACATTTTGTCTTAAACTTTGTGGGGTCTTCATAGGTAAGACATGGATTTATGATCCCAGGCGACATGAAACCCAAATCAACATTTAAAAAATTCATCCACAACAATCTACAAACGAGGCTGTCCTGAAATTCCTGAAAACACCATGTTCTTGAAAATAATCTGACTGGAGCATTATGTATATTTAACACAGGGTGTAAAATATGACAAAGACTGTGAAAACATTTTCCATAGGTCATAATAACAGAATAATAACTGAGGCCATAGTGGGTCCATATGAAGACTTGACGCACATCAATCATAGCTTTTGTATTTCTCTCACAGGGTGCTTGTCTGTTTACCTGCATGGGTGATGATGGGTAGATGTCATCGCTGGTAGAGTCCACCAGGTCCTCCTCATCCAGGGTGGCTCTTTTATATGTAGACATCTGAAAAGTCAAATGCAGAAAGGACTCCCTCAGTGCTTCCATGCTCTTTCTTGACCCCTCTCGTCTCTCACTGATGTGTATGTGAGACAGACGGAGTGTGTGACGCCTATTTCTCTGCAGCCTCTGAGACTTCAGGATAGGGTTTGCCACTATAACCCATCAGGAAGAATCTCGTTTGTCTGGTTTGAGCTGTTCAAGTCATATAGTTTGTTCACTGACAACAAGCTTCCATACCCTCTCCTTTTAATTTAAAAGCACGTATACCTCCAGTCTACCTCAAGAACAAATCTCATAAGCCCCATGGTTTCTGTCACAGACCCTGGGGGGTAAATCTCATGGTATCATCAGATTTCACTCCTTGAAAATCCCAGAGAGAGTTCTTTATGGCTCCTGCCTTTCCCTTCCTCCTTGCCAGTCTTGTAGCTCTCCCTTGGTCAACTCTTTTGTGGACTTCCTCCTCAGCCCAGTCTATGCAAACACGAGACGCGAGAGAGAAGACGGAACTCGTGAAAAACAGGAAGGAGCACTGACTTGATCGACTTACGTGACTGAGTGTGTGGAAGAGATTGTGTGTGTGTGTGTGTGTGTGTGTGAGCATTCCCCAGAGCCGTTTCAGTCAGATTTGGGGAGGGAACCTCACTGTTGTAGTTCACTCCCACTGTCCTTTCCATAGGACATGGTACACTAGAGGGAGGAGCCCGGACAAAACCCTCCTCCCACTACATGCTTTGAGCGGTTGCCCTGGGTAACAGTTACCCGATAGCCATGCCAGTCAATTGTTTGTTACCCTGTTTAACCCCTCACTTGCAGGGCCACTGACAAATGAGCCTAACTTTGCATTTGAAGTAGTTTTCTCTTCACTAAAAACAAGACGGATTAATGTATTAAAAAGTACATGAAGTCTGTGGGAGAAGAAACTTACAGTTGCAAATGAGAAGGTAACAGGGAACAGATGTGATAGTATATAATAAGACAGAGGTTTAAATATATTTCACGAGTAAAATCTAACTCAGCACTAGTCACGTGCTTGCCAGGTGTGAGTGTAAAATTACCAACAGTGTCTCACTACTGAAACTTCACTTAAAATTACTGCAAGCGTACACTAACAAGATCTATTACAATAGCATGACTTCTTCAACTCAGGACTGACTCCAAAGAAGGTGCTCTTTGAAAAATAGTGATTGAAAGTTCCTGTCATGAATAATTCAGTCATTCACACACAGGGTTTCCCCCAGGATTTTGAAACTGGAAACTGTGGTGCTGAGGTGGACGACCCCCCCCCCCCCCCCCCTCCCCCCCCCTCCCCTCCCCCAACCATAATGTCCCCACCCGGGAGGGGGTGGGGGGGTTGGGGTGCAAGCCAACCAGACCAAATGTGTTAGAATGCAACAGAAACACAGAGTTTGGTTCGGACCAATACACACTTTATTTACATTGCTACATATTGCAAAACTGTATTATTGGCAGTGTGCAGCCTGGCTGAGAGCACTTCATCTTTCTTTTTTTTTTTTTGAAAAAGAGCTCTAAGGCTCTATTGTAGTTCAACTCAGCCAGAGGTGGCCCATTGATGCTGAGCAGCATGCATGCTGCCAGATGGTCCCCCTGCAGCCTGTTCCTCAGGTCTGTCTTCACCTACACATAAATACAATTTAAAGTGAGTGGAACTTGGTAAATTGAGAAAAACCAAACCATCTCTGACTTACAGTTTACTATTAACCAACTGGCTAAAAAACGGCCCTGCCTCGAGGTAGGGACTCGGAGCGGCCCCGAAAACTCCTGGGTGGGGCTTGGGGTTTACTTGGTGCTGACTGGATTTACTCACGGCGCGATGTGGTGTCAACAGAAAGCAAACAGCCGGGCGCTCGGCGTCCCTAGCAACACGGCCAACACTACCAAGCTAACGCTAACGTGCTAGCTAACGTTAGCTAACAGTAACAACACACTTTTTAGTCGGCATTTTTAGGGGCGCTAACGTTTGCTTTAGGGAACGTTAGCTAACGCTAACAACAGGCTTTTTTTAACAACACCCTTTTTGATGCCCCGGTCATGGTCACGCAACCGCCCGGTAACTTTACAGGAACCTTCCTTCTCCTCGGCCCTCTCAGTGGAGACACGGCAGGTGAGAGGGCCGAGCGAGAGGACGTTCCTGTAGCAGCTCCTGCCCCCCAAATACTACCAGGAACACTGCAGAAGCCCCAGCCGCAAGCCATCCACAATCCGAAAAAGCTCCAGCCCCGTCATGTCATATTTGGCTTTGACTATGACTGAACATTTGCTCTCACTTTAAGGAAAAAAATTCGGGATATATATCGTATATCTATATTCAGCCAAAATATATCGGGATATGACTTTTGGTCCATATCGCCCAGCCCTACTGTCGGTCGCAATGCAGTGTTAACATTAATAACATTAGGGTCGTTTTCACAGGCTTGAACAAAAAATGGATTAAACTTAATCTTGCTTAGGTACCTTGCTCTCGCCCTTTTCTCTCCCTCTGCTTTTTACCGCCTCCACTCTTGAGCGCGCAGCAGTAGGACAAAGCAGGCGGGTGATAACTCCGGTGCGTTTTCAAAATAAAATTAATTGCGGCGTAGTGTAACATGTCGTGATATTTAATTTATCATTTAAAACTCTGATCATAGTAAGTATATGTGCGCAAATATATGCTATGTGTGTATGTAGGGTCGTTTTCACAGATCATTCATACAATATACTTTAAATTGTTAACACCCGAAAAAAAAAAATAATAATAATCATTCCCAAGCCGTGGCGGCTTTTATTTAGCCGTGGCGGTGCGCCACGATCAATTACATGTAGCGGAAACCCTGCACACATATCTCACTAAACAATCTAAGGACCTGTAGTCGGACATCTCTCAACCAGTACACACTGAAATATAGAGAACCGTCTATCTGGAGCGAGTTACCCCCATCACTACAGCTAATATCTACCCCTATCATCATTCAAGAAAAATGGGAATATGACTAATAAACATACAATTACAACACTTAAAGACTGTTTCTTATGCATTACTTCCTATGTTACAACTGGCTGTAACTGATCTCTGCGCTTTGCCATGGACATTGTGTTTGAAATGTGTTTTAGCATGTTTTTCTTATATCTTTATCCACCTCTTAACTTCACAGTGCTTTGACTTTTATAAATTATCTTTTTACCTTTTTAATGTGCAAATAACAGACTAACTAACTACAAGTTATGCGCAAGTTAATGATACAGTGACAAAATAATCATCTCTCTTAAAAAACAATCAAAAGATGAAGTCAAACAGAGGTGATGTAAAAAATAAATATACTCCTTTTACATCAACACAAACAAATATCCTACAGCTGGCAAAATACTGAGTGTACACTCAGGGCGGCACTAAAGAATCTTGCACACAGCTCAATCTCTTCTACTGCAGTGATGTGAGGGGGAGCAGGAGTTCAGTTCCTCAGACAGATCAAACCGATTACTTAACACAACATAATACTCAGCAGAGGCAAGCCTGAAAGTTACAAAAAAAAAATCCCATCTAGATTTTGGCCAGTTGAAATATTATGGTTGACCTAACATCAGATCTGCTGCAACAGACTTCTAAAGGGGCAGCTGAGGCCTTAATGCCATCTTGGCTGCCTACTGCTCCATGAATACAAACTCAACCTCTCCCATTCTTCTTTTTGCATTCACTGGCGCTGGCAGCTCTCGTTCCTGGTCGATATCCACTGAACACAAGGCAAACCAGTAGATAAATGCAAGTGTTTCCATAGCATAAACAGATTATACCCTCTTGTAAACATAACCAAGGCGATCCAGCTGCAGATCCATGTTTTACTTCTTGTTTGTTTGACTTACACTCAATAAGGAGAAAAATCTGCTCTCTACCACAGGCATTTCAGACATGCACACGTCAACAAGGACCCCTGAAAATCCAACAGTCCTTCTTACTGACCAATGCAAATGTAGATGATTGGCAAGATTAAAGATTCACTGAAATACTTCAACTAACAAGCTGCACACAATCCTTATCTAATAACGAATAATTTCGATAGAGAAATGAGTCTGATCCCCACCCACGTCAGAACTTAATGAAAACACTCACCAGCGCACTTCAAACTTTCACAGAGCTCGACTAAAAGGCCGCCTGGCTTCCAAACCGCAGATTCCTGTTAAATCTTGTTTTCTAGCAGAAGAGTACACAGACACCGCAACTCAACCCCAATTGCAACACTGGGAGGAGTGAACCACCACTAGCCTTATCTTAACCCAGAAACAAAGAAATTATGGAAAAAAAAAAAAAAAAAAAAACGCCCACACACGCCTGCCTGCTCTGTTGTATTTGGTATACTCTGGTGAAGCTCAGAAGCCTGCCAAGGTCACTTTATCACCCTGCGGATGAACTGAACAGCCAACAGATAAAGGAGAGAGAATAAAAGTGATGAGGGTTGAAGAGAGACAGGGGGTGAGAGAGAGAATCATTTGGGCCACCGTTTTTAGGACACTTTCCATTACATAAACAGTGATGACCTATAGCTGTAAGCACTAGGCTTATGATCATATTGATATTTGCATGCCCCTCTCTCATAAATGCTGCACTGTCATCATCAATAAAAACCCTACATTTTAAACTCAAGCCATGAAAAGATTACACCTCCTCTACAACAAAGACTATATTCATTTTAGTACTGCACTTTGCAGTGTGATCATGACTCAGTTAATGCAGTAAAGTAAGACATAATTAGGTTAAGCCTAGTGAAAAACAACAAGGGCACACAGAGCAAAGCACCGTACACAGTTCAGCGGGATTGCAGAGAGCAGGCCAGTGACTGATCCTGGTTCAGTGTGTGTGTGTAGATGATGATGCCAAGCTTCCTGACAACCACAAAGGTTCAGATAGGCTAAGTAGCATGTAAAGGAGTGAACACGCTACTTTCCAGATCCACAAATTCCTTTGCATCTCATAAAAAGCAACAGAAAAGACGCCATCATCCTTTACCAAGTGCGAGTGTAATTTTACAGATTTAATCATGTGGTCTGCTTTAAGTCACAAAGCAAAGCAGCAAATAGTGGTATCAACTAGTGGGGACCATGTTGTCGATGCAGAAATTCCTGAGCACATGGTCACGTTTGAACACTTTCTTGGCATCAGTGGCTCTGCAGATGTGCTTCACAGCGTTTGCACATGTTGCCACACATTGCCCCCTGCCCGC
The DNA here is from genome assembly GCF_902150065.1 of Myripristis murdjan. Taxonomy (NCBI): domain Eukaryota; kingdom Metazoa; phylum Chordata; class Actinopteri; order Holocentriformes; family Holocentridae; genus Myripristis; species Myripristis murdjan. The sequence goes on from NC_043984.1 coordinate 4,040,230, forward strand.
CCTGCAAGTGAGAAATTGCAAAGTGACATCATTCCCATCCCTTTCCTGTTAATGACATACAGTAACATCAGCTGTATCTTGTGAAGCAGGTCCGTGGGTGAAGCAGCATGAACATTAGCTGGACCCTGACTCTGGCAGATCTAAATCGAATAATATCTTAATCAATATCATTTGTGACACCTGCGTTTACCTGCTATTTCATATCACACTGGCTGCTGTAAACAAAAAGGTCTATTGGTGAACAAACAAGATTTACAAATATTTCACTTACATATTCAGATATATCATTTGGGCTTGTGTAAGTTCTAAATAATCTGTTTTTGAATAAAAAGTGACAAATTAAATTAATTAAAATGATGAATTAATGAATGTAAAAAGAAAAACAGTTCTTGGTGGTGGACTTTCACTTCTGTTTCATTGAAATTTCTTCCTTAGCTCCTATCTCGCTTATCTCAGCGTTTGCACATGTTGCCACACATTGCCCCCCAGCCACCCCGCAAGTGAGAAATTGCAAAGTGACATCATTCCCATCCCTTTCCTGTCAATGGCATACAGTAACATCAGCTGTATCTTGTGAAGCAGGTCTGTGGGTTTTGTGCCTTATGCTATGAGTCATGAATTCCACTTTTGAGTCTAGGGGGGCCAAGAAACAGAAACATTAACCCCTTAAACTCTGATTTTCCCTTCAACATCCCCTTAAATAGCTTCAAAGCTAGAAAAAGTTTATTTCCCACATTGCACAATAATGTCACAAACGTACACACAAATGTACACAAATGTACCAGCTGGTTCCAAGGTTTCACTGAAGCTACATCACACTTATACTGAGTGAAATATTCAAAGCCAAGAGGCCATTGTTTATGGGCTGCAGCATTACATCAAATAGAAAATATAGAGATGTCGTGTGCTCATTTTATACATATTTCTTTGTAATTCATCAGGACATATTTGGTGTCTTGGGATCTTGGGATGTCAACTAGAATTTGGGGGGTGGGTTGATTTGTTAAATCAATAACAATATAAAACAATAATATAAAATAATAAAAGCAAAGAAAATACAGAATAAGTGCTGTAACACAGCATACAATACAGTTCATGTTTTGAACCCCTGCCCCCCCTCAATTTTGAAGTGAAAGCTAGGCTAAAAAGTGGTATATAGATAATGCCACCCGAAGTTGTAAAGCACCAACGTTTCGTTTTAAATAGGCTACTTTGCTGTGAATGCCTAAACTTTGTTGTGATGTAGTGGTGCACCCATAAAATAATAGCACTTTGACAAAACTAACCACAGAATTCTAATAGGCAGTGGTCAAGGTCCATTCTGGATAATTCATGGCAGCGCTCCCATCTGTCCCACAGGGTGTGAAGATGTGTTCCCACAGAGTAGCTGATGGCTATGAGGTCAATATCCCAGGATTCTTGGAACCAGCATGAGGCCACAGTCTTTGAGTGAGGTTGTAAACCACAAACATGCGTCAGTAATTCGTCACTGATCCTGCAAACCAGATGATTATTTGTGGCACGGGGGCATTCCTCCAAGAATAACTGGAATATGTATGTGTTAGGGATTGACTGCTGCACGTATGCATGGAGTTTGTGTTTATTTCTGACGAGTCAAATCAAGAGTGGGAAAGAGGAACTGAAAATGAAATTCACAGGAGACCAGAGGAAGGAAGGGGAACACTGATGATTTACAACTATGCTTGACACATTTCACATGGAAAGAGGAAGCTCAGTCAAACATCATGTCTAAGTCTAATATGCCAGGTAGATGCTGAGGCCTTAGTGTGGTTTCAGACCGCATGTGAACTGCAATTAGCCATTTTACACCAGAAACAATGTTTCTGACAAGATGAGTCGGATATAGTGTGGAGAGAAGATGTACACTGTGAAAATTAAACCTCTGCTCTCAAGTGTAAAGACTTCTGGAGCTAGCACCCTACACTCAAAATGATGACCCATTGCCAGCCAAGCTCTCCACAAAAACACTTCCCCTCCAGGCTTAAAGGAATTGGTTAACTCTTTTGTGAATCACAACAGAGATCTCTGCGGTTGGGAACACATTCCAGAAATACCATCGTGACTAATATAAACACAGCAACACTTAGGCTACACAACCTTCAACAAGATTAAACAAGCACAGTAAGGACACCTAGGCAGTTCAGTTTCATCCTGTTTAGGATTGTGGTAACATACCACAACACCCTGCTATTCACCGAAAGCTGCACACTGCTGACTTTATATTTGTCTATACAATATTTTTTAGAGTGATACATACAGTCTAATGCCTTCTGGATACCATGTGCTGTCCCCTGGTGACGTTTTCTTGAACCAGTGCCATGTATGGCATGACTATGAAAGTTGTCAATATGGCCACATTTGTAGAATCCAGTGATTCCGACTGATTCAACACAGATGAATGTTTCAGGGTTTCAATCCTGAGAGGGTCCCCTGTGCTGTCTGCTTCAAGGCCACAGATAAACAGAGAGTTGTCTCAGACCATGGCTGCTGACCTCTTACGTCAAAGCGCACTGGAAATGTCTTTCTCCAGAGTCTACAAATGTTTCCTTTAGAGAAAACACCCTGATAATGAGGTGCTGGGGGCGAATGCTACTTTCCCATGCAATCCTCTTTTCTGTTTTCTAGAGCAGGATTACTAAGATAAACCAAGGTTTTTACTGGAATCATAACACTTCTGGGCTACTTTTACTCATTCTGTACACACACACACACACACACACACACACACACACACACACACACACACTGTTGTTTTGCAAAAGAGTGCTTACATTTTCCCTGCTACTTGGTTATTAATAAGTACAGCAGTGAGATTCCTCAGATTCTTCTTTGGCAGAAGACCCAAGTCATTCTTCTGTGCACGTTTCGAGTGCACTGATGTGCGCACAAAACATGCCTCTCAGGTCTTTGGGGCATGTATTTCTAAAAGATTAGATTATGGTGTTTTGTTTTCCCAACGTGCAATATCAGAGCTTCTATTGAGATTTTTTTTTTTTCAGTATTACGTCTGGATTATAGGAGTGGCACACAGAAGCTTGTTTACAGTGAGGCTTTTCAGCTGAGGCAGGGGCAGACAACAGAAGATTACCTGTTCCTGCTCCTGTTATGGCACCCTGAAGCACTCTCACAATTGCACAGCTTATGAATTACTGCAAAGTAAACCGAGCTGGGTGACTGCAATATGTCCATGTTCTGTTACTAAGCAGGCCAATCAATAACTTGCATATCAAAAAAATGTGTCTTGCTTTTTAAAGTGATGCCTACATAGTAAGCTGTGCTACCATTTGAATTTAAAATATCAAGTTTTTGACGTCACAGCTGCTACATGAGTTAGAAAAACACACAAGAAAGCGCTCACTAACGAACCCCTAATGAATTTGGGAAAGAAATGATGCAGAACAGGTCAAATATCTGCGTCTGAAGACAATAAACTAACTTCCACGTAACTTTGTGCCAAGTCTAAATGCATTTGAAGTGTTGCAATCTATGTGTTGGGAATCTATTTCTCTTAAAGGGACCTAATTATTCATTTTTGCTCATTTGCTAATATTTCCCTGAAATACAATGGGGTTCAAAAGTCACCACCAAGAACTCTTTTGTTTCATTATTCATATATATATATATATAAAAAAAAACATAAGGTTACATATTTTTTCAACAAACACAGGTTCACAAAAGGTTTGTAAACATTCAGTGGAAGTCACACTTTCTGTGTTTGGCATGCCTACCATTTGTGTTAATTGCAGCATTCACATCAATATTACAAGGCGTTCCAGAGCCTCACTACATTTTTCAATTTTTATTGTCTTTTTTTGTAAATGCAGGACTCATGCACAGCACCAAACAGAGCAAACGGGTGAGTGTAGTGACTTTTTTTCCAAACTGAACTGGCCCTGTGCAGCTGTTCCCATAGATTTTCAATGGGGCTGACGTCTGATGACTGCCATGCAAGTCAGAACTCCTTGCTCTTCTCTGCACTTCAGATAGGCTTGGCATAGCGTTTTGATGCATGCTCAGGCTCACTGTCTTGCTTTCATCCAGATCTAGCATGTCTATACAAAATCGAGTGGTGCTTCTCCTTGTTGATCCTGTGCAAGTCACCAACTCCAGAATAAGTGAAACATCTCCACATCTGAATAATTCCACCCCCATGTTTATCTGTGGGTTTTATGCTCTGTTGCATCAACCTCTCATGCAGTCATCTCTTCACAGGCGTTTTCTGACTGTAACCGTCAAGTTTAAACTTTGCATCATCCGTAAACAAGACATCCTCCCAGTCTTCAGTGGTAACAACTTCAGCATTTTTGGACCATGCTGAATGTTTTGAACAAGCGGTTGGGAAACTGCGACTCTCCCATTAAGGTCGCAGTTTGCCAATCTTTATCTGACTGTGTTTTCATTAGCTGAAAATGGGCATATTTTCCTCAGTTGGCCTTGCGTTTTGGATGCAGATGCTAGTCTGTCTTGTAAAGATTTTAGCTCGATAAATAGGTCTTCAGATGGTGTGGTCTGCGTAAGGACTTCCTGCCGTTGCTTTAGTTGAAAATGACTCCGTTTGTGAAAGCCCCCTCCACTGTCTTCTTTCAGTTTAACTGCAATTTGGCTTTGGGGTCATTTTTTTTTTTTTTTTTTTCAGCACACAGAGGAACAATTCGACCCTTGACAGCTTCACTCACTGTTTTCATACTGTTACAAATAACTGGGCTAAAAGATATTTTTCAGTGGAAGCCCTTTTCCACAGTTCAAGCACTTGTTGTAGTGCCAAATCACAGGGCCCAGGGTGTAATACAAGTTTTAGAAAACCTTATAAATAGACCTTTTTCACAGTAGCCATATTAACATGAAATAGCAGGGTAATTGTAAGTGTTATTAATGACATGAATTAACGTTCTGTTCCATCTAAGTGCAGCAGAGCCTTTCCAGTGAAGCAGCATAAACATTAGCTGGACCCTGACTCTGACAGATCTAAATCGAATAATATCTTGATCAATATCATTCATGACACGTGCATTTACCTGCTATTTCATATCACACTGGCTGCTGTAAACAAAAAGGTCTATTGGTGAACAAACAAGATTTACATATATTTCACTTGCATATTCAGATATATCCATTTGGGCTTGTGTAAGTTCTAAATAATCTGTTTTTGAATAAAAAGTGATGAGTGAATTAAAAATCAATTTCATATTTAATGAATGTAAAAAGAAAAAGTTCTTGGTGGTGGACTTTCACTTCTGTTTCATTGGAGTTTCTTCCTTATCTCCTATCTCGCTTCTCTCTTTGTTTGACTTACCAAATGAACCCACACCAGGATCTGTCCTGGCATATGGCATATTAACATTTGGCGTGTTGGTGGCTTAGCTTACATCTGCTCTTTGTTTTGTAAGTTAGATTAAGTTCATGATAAAGCATTGTTAGCCTGAAGGCGTTTGATTAATGACCTCGGATTTTATGTGGTTAATTACAACTTCCTCATAGAAGCTATTCATGAGAAAGCGTTGAGAGGAAATGATAACGGGGCTTGGGGATAAAACGCTGATGCTGTCAGTTATGTTGGCTTTAAAAAAAAAAAAAAAAAAAAAAAACTACTACTACTACTAAAAAACACTACTTCTATGAAGAGCAGGTTGAGCCAAGGTGCAACTTTACCAAGAACAGATATCATATCAGTACAATTTCATTTCAGTTGTTCAAAAAATACTCTAATGCAGCAACAACGTCACTATAAATTGCCTGTTTAGTATCATATATACGCTCGAAGTCAATTTATAGCAAAATTGGAGGGATACTGCTGTCATTTTCCGTGTGCAGGCAGCGCGTGCCTGCTTGTTTTGGCTAACAACGTGGTGTCTTTAAAAGGTTTTCAGCCTGAACACAGTGATGCTCTGTGAAGCCGGAAAGCTGAACAATTCACGTTTCACGGGACAATTCCTGTCAAACGTCAACAGCATGAACAGAAGACATGTTCTTACCATTGTGTCAGATGGTCCGCCGCTGCCCTGGCTCTGTTGCGCTTTTCAGGGACACTGAGCCTCAGCTTACTACCAGCAGAGAGCCTGCACTCCCCCTCCAAGATAGTTCACATCCCACCGCTGCCCGTGCAGACCTTTGTCCGCCCCCACCGGAAATCATACCGCACATGCGCACAGGTCACCGAAGTGAGAAATTTACAGGAAAGCTTGCAAAATCAGTCATTGAGACATGTCTCTAACGCAGATTTAAAGAGCTGCTCCAGATGGTCAAGTGTCCTGAAACACCAACCGAGGTCTGAGTGAAAGATTTTTTTAAAAAATTAACTAACTAGTAGCTGCAGTAGTAGTTGGTCCTTAATCACGCCCCCCTCATTTTCAGTGATTACCAAAGTCCATCTTACACCGAAAAAGACAGCCTGTTCACTTTGTAAGACACTTCTTGAAACCATTTTGTGCAGGGAGTTCATCATGAAGATGTAAAAGTAATAATAATCATAATAATAATGATAATATACAAAATAAAATGCCGCCCCTCCCAAGTCTGAGGGTTAGGGTTAACTGTGGGCTTTAACCCACAAGTGTGCGCTCAAGTGCTATGACCCTCATGAATGTTCATACCCACCCGAAAAGAAAAAGTGGCTAGCAAAACGGAAGTAGGGAGAGGAGAAACATCTCAGCCTGTCTCACTTTGTACGTCCATGGCTCTGCTCTGTAAATAATGATTTTTCCATACATTGAACCCAGCTGCTGATGAGTGCCAGATCTGCACAGGCCATTTAATGAACCGATAAAAAGCAATGATCAATGATTTAGGGAACAGAAACAACTTCAGTAGCCCTGTAAGCCATTTTGGAGGGGACAGTGTAGTTATTATCACAGCCCAGCCTTGACTGAGTGCAGCTGGAAGGGTCAAACATTGTAGCTGCCACAGAAAATTCTTCAGGGAATACAAAAATAGTATAAAGTGAACTGAGGTCATTAAACTGACTAACATGGGGGTCAGGACAGCTTACAGACAGTTTTCATGGGGGGGTGGGGGGGTCCTGATTGATTCTCATAATCCTAAAATGTTTCCAATCAAAAGAAAATCAGCCAACATAGGATATATATCTTACTGCAGTCAAACAGGACTCACAACACAGTGCAGGCAGGACGACAGCCACCAGATCACTGCTGTGACCAGACCACAGGTACAGTGTTACAGTGACCCCCAAAGGACACCACTGGAAACAGCAAGCCTTCACCCCAGTGGATGATAGATAGATAGATAGATAGATAGATAGATAGATAGATAGATAGATAGATAGACTGTGTATTCCTGTGTATTCCATTTGCACTGAACACTTGTTTTTCCCTTTCAGTCATTTTTTTTACTCTCTCTCTCTCTCTCTCTCTCTCTCTCTCTCTCTCACTAACACACACACACACACACACACACACACACACACACACACACACACACACACTTGCATTGGCAATGGAAACATCTGTTTCCCATGCCAATAAAGTACCTTTGAATTAAGTTGAAAATAGATATATAGATAGATAGATAGAGCACCTACACATGTTATATACAGTCCTGATTAAAATTTTAAGACCAGTTGAAAAATTGCTTAAACTGAAATTGGCTGTTCATCAGCTGATCAAAAGTTTAAGACCACTGCCTTTAAAAGCCCAAATATTCACAAAAATGTGGATTCAGTGTCATTTTCTGTCAGGTATCCACACTGTCATGACCTCCTGATGGCAAAGGCAAAAAAGCTTTTTCTCCTTGAACGCAGTCGGATTGTTGAGCTGCATAAGCAAGGCCCAACAACAAGGCCCTCACAGTGTGCCATTGCTGCTGAGGTTGAACAGTAAGACAGTCATTTTTAACTTCTTAAAACATCCTGAGCAGGGCCAAAACCACCATTTCAACATTGGGGGGGGGCAGATATTGAATTTGCTATTGAATTGCTAATATATTCCAGCAATATTGGGGGGGGCATTTTTGGAGTGCCTGAACATGGTAGACCCAAAAAAATTTCACCAGCCCTGAGCCGGAGGATCCAATTGGCTGTCCGTCAACACATGGGACGATCCTCGGCCCAAATTAAGCTTTTCACTGGTGCCAACTGCAGTCCCATAACCATCAGACAGCATCTGCAAGAGAAGGGTTTTAAGAACAAAAAACGTCTTCAAAGGCCTCGTCTCCTTCAACGGCACAAAATTGCCCGTTTGGAGTTTGCACGAGAGCACCAAGCATGGGACATTGAAAGGTGGAAGAAAGTTTTATTCTCTGATGAGAAAAAATTGAACCTTGACAGTCCTGATGGCTTCCCACATTACTGGCATGACAAGGAGATCCCACCTGAGATGTTTTCTACACGGCACAGTGGAGGGGGCACCATCATGATCTAGGGGTCTTTTTCCTTCAATGGAACAATGGAGCTTCAGGTTGTGCAGAGGCTTCAAACGGCAGCTGGCTATGTGGAGATGTTGCAGGGGGCATCCCTCATGAGTGAAGGCCATCGTCTGTGTGGTAATAACTGGGTTTTTCAATGCTGCAGTTCACAATGCCCGCCTGACAAAGGACTTCTTCCAGAGAAATAACATCACTCTTTAGAACCATCCTGCGTGTTCCCCTGATCTAAATCCAATTGAGAACATTTGGGGTTGGATGGCAAGGGAGGTTTACAGAAATGGACACCAGTTCCAGACAGTGGATGCCCTCTGTGAAGCCATCTTCACCACTTGGAGCAACATTCCCACTAGCCTTCTGGAAACACTAGCATCAAGCATGCCGAAACGAATTTTTGAGGTGATTAACAAGAATGGCGCAGCTACTCATTACTGAGTCCTTTTTTGAAAGTTTTATTTCTATATTAGGTTTTTTTTTATGGTCTTAAACTTTTGATCAGCTGATGAACAGCCTATTTCAGTTTAATGGTTGTTTGCAATAAATTGCTTACTCAAATTTAGTTTTTGTTTCACTCCCATTTCTTCTTTTTGCATTTTACTACTTAGTTACTTAGAACCTTCTTAAGATCCAACAGTGCAAAATGTAGATTGTAGCAATTTTTTAACTGGTCTTAAAATTTTGATCAGGAGTGTATTAATGCAGTCAGCCAGTGAGTCAGTCCGTTAGGGTGCTCTCCTCCACTCCCCCAGTTGAAGCAATTCATCGGTCGACAGACAGGGGGAGCTCACCATCCATCGTCTCCCCATAGCAGCATACAGGCATGGTATGGTTTTTTCTCTCCACCATGGGATACAGGCTGCTATTCTCAGCCCCCCGGAGCTGGAGTCAGACAACAGTGGCCTTATAAAAAGGACTGCCAAAGCACCGACGAGGACACATTAGTGAAGCACTGGATGTGAAAGGACGCCACTTTATCGATGCAAGTTTAATCAGCAAACCCACTTGCAGTAAGTAAAACTACCATAAACTTTTTTTTTTCGGTGCGGGGGGTTGTGGGGACACTCTGCCAGCCGGCTGGGGAGTTTGGAGAGAAATTCCATGAGACAAGTTGGCCTGAGGGGTTGCAGCAGGCTACCGTGTTGATTCATGTTCCTCTCAGCATCTCCTGCTGCTCCTGTTTATTCCTCTTTTGAACTCGTGCCAAAACGCATCACTTTGGATTTTAAGATGTAAGAGATTTTCAGTTTGCTGCTGCACCGGCACCACCACCAGTTTTCTTCCTCAAGGTTTGCCAGTATTTGGAGGAACCTCTGTAAAAGATACAATCTTATCCATTTCAGTGGACAGCAACTTTGCAACAAGACTTCATTAAGGTAGGGGGTCCTCAGCAATGTAGTTTAATTCGTGGCATTAATGTGGCACTCACTAAAAGATTGCATAAGAATTACAGTTTCCACTCAGCACAGGAAGTAGCTACTGTATATTCCAATTCTACACCAACTCACATCTTACAACAAAATCAGACATGGAATTTAAGGACATGGTCTTCTTGGATGGAGCTGCACATCTACCTTGGGGGAGTCCTTGAAATGGAGACCACCACAAGCCATGGAGTCTATAGAGGCAATGATATATCACCCCACAGTGCATAGAGCAAAGCTAGAGAGCATTGTTTTTTTAATGACCTGTTTGATTGTTGACATAGGTTAATAACTAATGTTATTACCAGTTTTTCTACCATTTGTCAATATTTATTCATGCTGAGTTACAAGACAGATCTTTCATTTAACTGGCCGGAAAGCTATAACATGCAGAAAATGTCACAGCACATCTATATGGTAACTGTTGTTTTTGTATAACTGGTGGTTCAGCCAGCCTGGCATGAGAAACAAGCCAAATTTCCCAGTAAGAATTGGCAGTAGGATCTGCTGCCCTTTTTTTTTTTTTTTTTTTACCAGTTACAGTAAATAGAAATTAAGAGAGCATGTTAAGAGAATGGATTCGTGGCAATCTTAAAACCTCAAAGTGCCCTCATCTGCTTTCCATATGTGGGAATAAAGCAGGGAGTAATGAGGAGTTTTGGCTGATTGTTTCAGAGGTGAGCCTTCTTCCTTAGGAGCCTCCATCAGTGAGCCCTGCACTGCCCTGCATTATAAACGTCTAATCCCTGTGCTGCAGCAGCTAGTTCATGCCACTGGGTCGCGTACACCATAAGTGCCATTGTGAAGGAAGCTGGCAGACACCTGCTGCAGGCTGCTGTAGAGGCTCAGGCACAGAGCTGAGGGGTGTTGATCTTGCAGTAGCCTCAATTCCTGACTCAAGTTGGGCTTCAGACCGGGACGCTTTTTTACCATGGCTGATGAGGGATTTATTACCGGCAATGTGGTAGTGACCACCTTCCTGTCCGCCATGCTGCTGGCGGCGGTGGTGGTACTGCTCTGCTACTTCACCTGCAGACTGGCTGGCTCGCTGCCTCTAGGCGGGCCAATGCGCTTCTGAGACCACCAGCTATCACTGGCCCGCTGCATGTCAAAAATGGTAACAGCATAATGCTTTAATGTTCTACCACTTTGTACCTCTGCTTACTTGTGCCTGCTGGTGCAGGAGTGCTTCTTCTTCTTTTCTCTCTTTTTTTCTACATCCTGTCTCATTCAGGCTTGTTTCTTACCAAAACCACAGGGCACAGGGCAAAGTTGCAAGCCTGAGCTTCCTTTTGGAGGTGTTGACGAGGTGATTGTTGCCAGCTCTCCGGAATTTCACACTTTATTCAGGAGACAAGATGTAGTGCAATGCCTCAGTGCATATAAATGTTAGCAGTTCCAGGCTTGATTGTGAATATAAAACTGTGCCTGTGTTTGAGATTTACTACATTCAACTTCACACACAGCTAACCTTAAAGTGAGTAAATTCCTGATATTTAGTTTTTTTGCTCAGAGGGAAAGGTTTTCCAGGTTTTAATAAACAAGCTTCTCTGGTGTTGCTGGCCTGGAAGTAATGTCTTCATCAGTGTAACCTTCAGTTTTACTCAGAGTGAGCATATACTTGGCATTGCTTCTTTTTTTCAACCATTTACCTTTTTTAATCTAGGGATGAACTAATCACACAGAAAAACATGACTCTATGTATGGTAATATACATCACACATATATTCAGTGACAAAAAAGAAATATAATGAGTCTTTGTTTTGTATAGTTTAGTTTTAGTTTAGTTTAGTCTCCTTTCCTCGTGGATGGAGGTGTCCAGTCAATCATTTGGTGTTAATCGGCTTTGTTATGGCTATTAAACCTCTCAGTGCTATGGCACTCAATCCCATTAAAGCGACCTTGACTATAAGCACAGGGAAGAGAGGAGGGGGGTGTGGATAATTATAGATGAAAGCCTGGCTGGGCAGGATCCATAGGGTCCCCTGTTGTGACTACTTACGTTCACAGCAAGGTCTACAGCTCAACTTTATACCACGGCTCCCTTTTGTTTCTGCTGCCAAGCTTGATGATGTGCGGAATGATCCGCTTTTCACAAGTGAGATGAGCTTAAGTGCAAAGAAGCATCTTTCCTCCATGGCCTTGATGACATGAAACCTGGTTGTTGTTGCTGTTTCTTGTAGCTTTCCTGTCACTATTGTGTTTGCCTCCTGCACAGCCTTAATCTTGCCTATTTCGTCATTTTGGGAAAAAAAACAGATAAGGGAAGGGCACAAACAGTATTGCCTCTTGAGTCATAAACTAGGCATCTTGTTCCATTCAGAAAGAAACTAAAACTGCAGCGGCGCCACACAATTGACAAGACTGGACAGTTCCAAATGTGAATATTCGCAAACGCACAACAAAGAGGAAGGGTGTTGCTGGGAACAAGCACCAAGTGTTCTCAGTCAAATCATCCTTGAGTAAATAAAGGTTCAAAGCAGTTGTCACAGCCAGTTTGACAACATGATGAAGACTTGATTACTAGTGGGCCCTCTTTTCTTTCCCAGTAGTGAGACGACTGCAGACGGGCTCCCTTGGTCTTTTCAAAGTGGCATGTTATGGCTGTCTAGGGTAACACGTCAGCCGTAGAGAGACAACAACATGGAAGTGAAAACCTTGCTCATCATCTGCCCCTGTCTGCTCTTGGGAAGCCTGGGGAAGCCACAATTCCCTGGTAAGTCACACTCCTGTTAGTCAGTCGCTGCAACAAAAGCAGCACTTACCAAGCTGTTTGAAATTCACTGAGGGATGTCCAAGATACACAGGAGACTTTTTGGGATATTTGATATTTTTTGAGAACCATCTTGAGCAAATTTTATGTATCTTAATGGATATCCTGTTTTGTGAAACGCTGACTATTTTTAGCACTCCATCACTTTGGTGGCGCCACTGAAAACCACCTCTGACAAACACATCCGTATTTGTCTTTTACAGGCAAGTTTCGAGTTTAACAACAGGAGGTGAAGCATAACACTGGTTGAAAATATCAATTCCTAGTATCTGAAAGCACATCTTTCTCCAGTAAAAGATGAGGTTCCGACTAGCGCTGCCATGATATATATTTGCGGAATGGTGTATGCCATGTCCATGTGATTTTGAAAATAAGTATGATATGGTGTTTCAATGGTGCAACACATTTGGCATTAAGTAGAAATGCATACAGCTTGAACATATCCTTAAGTAAACCTGCACCAACTGACACCACCAGTCAAGCCGCTCTGTGATGTTAACTAAGTTGCCTTATTGATTATGGAAGACTGTGGGAGACACTAAGGGCATTTAAAATAACATTTGAGACATATTCTGCAAGTAAAATATTACAGACTATTTCTGTTGACTCCCCCAGGTATTAAAAGTTAACCATACTTCTCTATTGTGATGCATAGAGCAAGAGAAAGAAGCCAAGTTTTGGAACGCATGGGCCCAGAAGACATTGAAGAACGCTCTGGCTCTCCAAGAGCTCAATAAGAATAAAGCAAAGAACCTTATCCTCTTCCTTGGAGATGGTAAGCAATGGCAGAACACAGCTGGTTTTATAATCCTGGTATTTGTGACATGAATTGATGGAAATTACCACTCACACTGCGCTAATCCACTTTACGGTTGTAATCTCCACACACAGTAATTTGATTTCCAGTAACCACATCACCAAAAACCTGCACAGTCAATACAGGGCCTTGACCGCACTTGGGCCCTTTTGTCATGTTTGATGGAGAAGATTAAGTACGGGCAATACAGCCAGCCAAGAATTTCATTTAAGCTGAAACTACATTATACCGGATCGATGTAATCCAGCGGAAGACGGATTAGATGTTTGAAATGTTTCAAACACAGGAGGTGAATGAATAGTCGAAAACAAAACAACTGTGCTGCCACCAGATCAGTGGGCTTCTCTTTGTGCTGGGTTGCTCATTGGTCACACAATAAACTTTATCCTCCATCGGGCCTCTGCTCTGTGTGTGTGTACTATGTGCACAACATGACATTCCTGCACAGCACTGCATGCATGGCCATCTTACTGTGGTTAAGGTATTGCAAATGCCACGTTACATTTAAAATCCTCTGCTTTGGAAAGTCAAAGCACCGAATAATTGTTTTCCCCACAAATGTTTTATTACAATTTCCTGTTGCGTTCATAGCAGGAAAATAACAGAATTACGTTAGTGTGGGTCATAAACTATATCCCCAGCGGAGCCCTTATATAAAAGTGTTTGTGAGACATTTAGCTTCACTAATGCTTGGCTGTCTTGCATAGTTCTATTGATCATGCAAAACCTTGGACTGGAACATACTAACAAGCAATCCTTAGAATTTTAGTTTTCCCACTATGAAGCACTGGGTGCGTTTTACCGTACCACGACAATAGCTGTCAAGTTGCCAGTCACAGATTAGTATTATAAATTGTTTGGTGGACCTTTTTTTTTTGGGTGGTTGTTAATGTTTCCAGGCATTCATTTTATTGACCTATGTGGCAACATCCACATATGTGGTGCAGAAACAGGCACAAACTTGCACGAACAGGCAAGAAACCCAAAACATAAAAAGTAATGGAAAATTCTGTTGACCCTGGTCTGGTGAATACAAGTTAAAAAGTATCTGATGTCCGCTCTGTATGTGACCCCAAAAGTTGTTTTTGAATCAGTCAATAAGCAACACCGTGTTAGTGAAGCGCAACCATAATGTCAGTCAGTATGAAAAGGTTGCTCAGTTAGGGCTACATCAGGGCTTACAGCAGTCGTCCCATTCTGACGTGCAAAGGAAAGCAACAGTGTTGTCATGCTTAACGAGCACAGGGGCACAATATAACAAATGCAACATACAAAAAAGCGTATGAGATGAGCAGACAGGCAGTCTGTCCCTGAGAGAAAATGCATGGATCTAACTGATTATAAGAGATGACCTGCTTTTGTTTAGGAATGGGCGTTCCCACGGTGACTGCTGCACGAATTCTGAAGGGGCAGCTGCACGGACAGAGTGGAGAGGAGACCCAGCTGGAGATGGACAAGTTCCCCTTTGTAGCTTTGGCCAAGGTTTGACGTGGTATTAAATTATATAGGATAATACAACGTATTGATCCAGCCGTGGCCATTAATGGTGTTGCGACTGATCCTATGCCTACTAATAAGCTTATTCACAGAATATGCCGTACTGTATTATGCTACGGAATGGCTGATACAAGCAGACATCATCGCAGACATCGGTACAGCTTGCAGTTACTTTTATTTATGTTTTGTGCAACAGTGGCGTCATTACTGTTGACAGTTATTTAGCTGACATACCATTATCACACAAAAGCCTTACCACAAACATCTCAGAAAAACTAACAAAACCATCTTGAATGCCACTGACACATCTCTGGCATGTGTTTCTGCAGACGTATAACACCAATGCACAGGTGGCCGACAGTGCTGGTACTGCCACGGCATACCTCTGCGGGGTCAAAGCCAATGAGGGCACGGTGGGCGTGACTGCAGCTGCCGTCCGATCCCAGTGTAACACCACACAGGGCAACGAGGTGACCTCCATCCTCAAATGGGCTAAAGATGCAGGTAGAGTGACTCTAAATAAAGTGCCAAAGTCCATTTGATGGATTTTTCTGACTCCACAGGCACGCCAAACTTTGTCTTTTTTCCAGTGGCATCATCTGTTTTATGTCTGAGGAAATCCTATTATGACTGTAGTTTCTGCTGTGTTCATGTGAAGTGCAATACTTGTTGCAACTTCATGGCTCAAAGCAATGACTTTGAAGCATTCATGAAAGTGATGCGTTTAAAACATGATTTTTCACCATCCTCTGCTCATACCCTTTGTTTTTCGTTCATCCTTTGAACCAAAGTTACCCTTGGAATGATTTTGTGGCGACATTAACTTGACCGAAAGAGTTCCGTTTTGATATATTATGATTTAAAACAACTACAGATCGTTTTTTAGGCACTAATTTTTCCCAATTAATCTCAAAGCACCCCCAACTGTAATGTGACCTTTGATGTGTCTTTTGGTTTTTGTCTCCTTTTTGACAGCTTGGTGTGTTTGCATTGCTGTTTCAAGTACATTTAATACTGAGTGGTACATTCTCAGTATGGATTGCCTCAGTGGGAATCAAATCAACTGTGGCACTGTCAGTTCTATGCTGTATTCAGACAGGGACATCTTTTATATAGTGGGTGTCTTGATGTGTGGCGAGATGAAGGCTACCTATTGCTAGATGACTGAATAACTCATGGAGCAATACTGATCTACATCTGTTTAGTCCTCCAGACGTGTATAGTTTTCTTTCAGAATGTGCTAGTTTTCTGTAAGGGTGCATTATGGCATTATTCAGTCAGCTTGCAAACACGTTGCATAACCCGGTATTGTGAAAAGGAAATAACAAAAACATCATGGGACAAAGACAGATGTACAAGGACGGGTTATGATGGATCTGCTCCAGGTTGAGGGGAGGGGGTTGGGGATGTGGGTGTTGGGGTGGATGGAAGCAGGTTCAGGGGTCAGAGATAATGAGAAATCCGATCATTCTTCTCTGGAAATGCCAGGCAACTGTTGACCTCCTGTGATGAACCCCGCACAAAACAAAGAGAGACAGATAATGCACCTTCCATTAGACTGGCCTCTGCTGCTTGTACTTTCCTTCCAGAAGAGATTTCAGAAGAAAACCACTGTGTTACTGCTTATTATTCAGATTATTATTGTGTGTGTGTGTGTGTGTGTGTGTGTGTGTGTGTGTGTGTGCGTGCCAACTGTAGGCAAGTCCGTGGGAATAGTGACAACAACCCGTATTAACCATGCCACCCCCAGCGCTGCTTATGCCCACTCTGTGGACAGGGACTGGTACTCTGATAATGAGATGCCAGCAGAAGCAGTGCAGGCAGGCTGCAAGGACATCGCCAGACAACTCTTTGAAAATATCCCCAACATTAATGTGAGTCACAATATTCATATATATGTATGTGTATGAGCTGTTTCTGACTGAGCACTTTAGGTCAATTTGAATTGTCAGGCACATTGTATACATTGACATCTCATCAGGGAAGGCAAACCCAGATAATAATATACATTTTCTCAATAAACATTACTATCCACTAGGACTGGGACCATATGCTTAGTTCCCGATTCGATACTCACATTCATTTTCAAGTTTTATGAGGCTGTGATTATCCTGGAGGTATCCTAGAGGCATTTTATAAGTGATGTCAAGTTTCAAAATGGTTTCACAGCAATGAAATGGCTGCTATAGGGGCGAACGTCATCACACATGAATCAGATGTGGCTCATTGAATCCACAAGAGTCTCAGCTTTCCAGTCAAACCCAACTGATGCAACTCCAAGACTGTTTAGTCTGCACAAACACACCATTTTACAACAGGCCAAGCACATGTGGACTGCATGGTTGGACTTGCATAAGTTGGACATGTCTGCAAAGGGAGACCTGCTGGGTACCCAGAGAACCCAGTTTGGCCATGCCAGTATCTCCCTTGCCAAATTTTTCCTAGTTTCATATGATACCAATATATGTACTTTAAATTAACTGATGAATTTATAAAAACAATGAAAAAAATCATTTAAAAAAGGCTTGCGATACTTAAGTCATTCAACTGTATCTAGATACAGAACAAAACATGCTAAAGAGGTAACAGTTATTGTTTACCATTTGTTGAGTCACAGAAAGGACTGGATACTGCACTTTGTGATGTTTTATACACTCAGTGATCACAGTAAAAGTAATTTTAGTGACAAATTACATTTGTTGTTAAAATTTTCTGTCCCTTTAATTTGGTCCCAAAACAGCTCTCCCTATGAAGAGTTGTCATTTTTTTTTTATTATGTTCTTGGATGTTCAGGTGATTATGGGTGGAGGGAGGAAGTATATGTTCCCCAAAAACATGTCGGATGTAGAGTATCCCAACATATCAAAGTACAGCGGCTGCCGGAAGGATGGAAGGAACTTGGTGAAGGAGTGGACTGACCAAATGAAGGACAAAGTAAGATTCCCCTCCACTCCTTTTTCTTTGCATATGTCCTTAGTCTTTCTGCCCGCTCTTTTATCTCCTCAATTACTCTTACACATTTAGAAGTTCAAAGTGTGTGCAGTGTTTTATCAGTCACACTGAATGTGCTTCCCCGTTGTGTCATTTTGAACCGAACAGAAAGCCCATTATGTATGGAACAAGAAGGATCTCTTATCACTGAATCCTAACAACGTGGATTACTTACTGGGTGAGTTTCCAGCTTCAGCACCATTATGAGCATCTCATTGAAGTGTAAATGAAGTGCCGTATGTATATTTCATCGGCTGTAGCTATTCCTGCTTTTAATAGCCTCTTTCTGTTTGAACCGTGCTACCCAAGGTCTCTTTAAACCTGTGGATCTGCCCTATCACTTGGAGAGGAACCTTGAGACCGATCCCTCACTGACAGAGATGGTGGATGTGGCCATCAAGATCCTGAAAAAGAACCCCAATGGATTTTACCTGCTGGTGGAAGGCAAGTTTGTAGTAAGACCTGCTTTTGAAAATGGCCCATTGGACAGTGAGCGACATAACAGAACAACATGACTTTTCCAGCAACAGATAGAGGCAGCACAGAGGCCTATGTCCTTCCGCCACTGGATGTAGGTTCAAGCCCCTTGTCAATGAGCATCTTCCCTGCTTAAGTGCCTTTCAGCAAGGCACTGAATGACCCACAAACATTTTTTTTTTCAGATATGATGTCACCTCTCTTGTTCCCTAATTGATCAATCTCCTTCATCTTTCCATCGGAGAATCGTCGTGTCACAGTTATGTCAAATTCCACTGTGACAGTGACAAGACAAAAATCTCTTACAATATCATCACTGAGCGTGGCACACAAGAAGTCAACCTCACAGCTGCGCCCCGAACAGCGAACAGAAAATTCTCTGCATACTTTAGTTTTCTGTTTCATTCTTATCTGGTGCCTCCAGCTCTGTTGATTCTCCAGCAGGCCAAGGCAGTTTGCTACGTCTTCTCACATTCTGTGTACACGCTTTTTGCTCGCGGTAGTTTTCCACATCTTTCCCACAGACCATCTGTCATTACTTTTTGTAAAACAGACAGAAGGCAATAACTCTTATTCTGTTACATGTAGAGAAAACATTTTATGGCATTGCCTCACTTCTGTTACTGTACATATGGATTTGTGGCACCCGTCAAGGTTAAATGTGTTCACAAGAATACATTTTCTCTCTAATTAACATCAGCAGCTGAACCATTAGCATCCATAGTTTGCAGCATATTTCATACATACACAGAAGCACTATTTATTCAACATTACAATTATTATAAAAGGCCAGAATGTATGGCTTTGTAATCATGAAAAGATTTGGTTAGAACATTTATTGACAGTATTTTGGCACAATGTATTGCTTCAGTCCATGCAAGCAACCAACCAAAAACCCTGAGGCTCTTTCTCCTGTCAGATCATTCAAAGGTGTCTAATTCAAAACCAGTATATGAACATGATTTGAAGAACATTATTCTTATTTCTTTGTAAGATTTTATAAAGTTTATCAATAAATCCACAAAACAAAGACACACAATCTTAAGCAACAACAAAAAGCAAATTGCCAAAAATTTAAAAATTATTTTTCACCACACAACATGACAAACTGGCAGAACTTGCACATTGGATTTTACAAAAAGATTCACACGCCTATGTCCCAAACCCAGATTGACAGGAAGGATTGGAAATGTGCAAGTCAGTACTTGTATGAATGGAACAGAAGGTGCAGAAAAACAAATCTAATGTGAATTTCAAGTTAAAGGTGACAGATAACTCCTCACTGGCTGGCTGAGTCATTATGCCAGGAGTATTATCATTTTATTTATCTGTGAGTGACTCATGTCAGTTGAAAATATGACCACAGACATAGATAAAGTAGCATGCAGGATGTTTGGTGTTGTGAAATATTTGCACTTTACCGCATCTGTTGAAAGAAAACAGATAATGGCTGTCAGTGCCAGCAAAAAACTGTGTCATGATGAGGTGAAGATTGTCCACAATGACTGTGGCTGAACGTTTCTCATTTGCATGCGAAGACGTAACCAGACCTTTGTGTCCCTCTGGCAGGAGGCCGTATTGACCATGGGCACCATGAGGGCAAGGCCAAGCAGGCGCTGCACGAGGCTGTGGAGATGGACCGGGCCATTGGACGAGCGGGTCTCCTAACCAACATCCACGATACCTTGACTGTAGTGACAGCTGACCATTCCCACATGTTCAACTTTGGAGGCTACACACCTAGAGGGAACACGATTTTTGGTAAGTGAGCCTGATAAAGCAGTAATGTGACCATGTATGCGGGATGCTGGGCACACTTTTTTGTGGAAGGAAAAGTCTGTATGTGTTGTAAATTGAACTTTCAGTTGGGTGTGGTTTGGATAACAAGGCCTCGTGCTTTGTCTTCCTCCACAGGTCTGGCCCCCATGATGAGCGATGTTGACCAGAAACCCTTCACTTCCATCCTGTATGGGAACGGACCAGGTTTCAAAGTCGTTAATGGTGCAAGGGAGAACGTCTCGACTGTTGATTACCGTAAGTGAAACCAAGCATTTTCACTTTTAAAAAGAAGCTGCTCTTATTGCACTACTGGATCCAGCATGTTCTTCGTTGGTGTACTTCTCCTGTTACCGTGGATACTTGGCCAAATGTAGAAACTGTGATGTCACATCAAGATATATCCAGCAAAAAAAGCTGCAGTGGAGTATAAGAGCAGAACAATTTTCAGCAATTTAAAACATCAACTGTAAACACCAGGTTTTGGTGTCTGTAGCACAGAATCAAAGAGTGAGCACTTCTAGAGTCGTCGTTTTGCACCAAAGTTCAACGTGCACATAAGGAGGAGTCCATTGTAAAAGAGGAAGTGACGCTCATTTCTCCATATGAATGTGCAACACGGCCACAAAATATGCTGCATTTTGCGCAAGGGTTGTGACTCGCCCTCTCTCTCAACTGGAAAAAATCCCTCTGTTCCGTTTACAATCACTGTCAACGTCACTATCACTCTCCTCTCCCACACATGAAACCCACAGCTAGGTTAAAAAAAATGTTTTCTTGGGCTTATCAAATGGCTTTCTGGGAAATGCAGGAGATCACTAACTGAAATCCAAGTAAACAGGATAGGTTGAGGCAAAGTGGATAAGCAAAAAAGGAAATAGCAACAGATCACAAAATAACTTGTGGAATGCACTGGACATCACAGACTGATGATATAGTAACAGTGTAATAGTATCCAAGAGTGGAATATCCTTATAGGGATGGTAAACACAGTTAATAACAGATTTCTTATTTAGTATTATAATAACTGTAATAAAATGGAGTTTTAGGGCTTGCATTTTGCATTTTCTTCTAGTAATCCTTTCCCGGCAGGGTTTGGTGAGCTTTAGCTCCCCTTGTAGGGTAACAGTATTGTCTGGACCTAGTTAAGAACAACCAACCATCCAGCAAAGAGAATTTATCCTGGTAGCTGGAACTGAAATAGATACAGGTCTTATTAGAGCTGCAACTATTTTCCTGGCTCACATTGCTACAGCTACACTGGCTAAAAACCTAAAATCTAAAAAAAAAAAAAAAAAAAAAAACTTGTAGAATTGAGGTGAGACACTACAACTACAGCTACAACTGATGTTAACTGACTAACTGAAGCTCCATATCAGATTGAAGTGCTTTGCTTCTGATATGACATTAGAGTTGTGTTCTCGGTAAAAAAAAAAAAAAAAAATGGATCTACAGGGTGTCCACAAAGTCTCTTTACAATTTAAAAAATCTATTACCAAAGCAATTGATGAGATATGTTAATCAGATTTGTTCCATGTACTCCGTGGTTATCCAAGTTTTTAATCACACTGGACATCAACAACCTGAAGCAAAAGATCCCTGATGCCTTTGCCACCATTGATAAGGCTCTGCTACAGCGAACATGACAAGATATCCAGTACCGTCTTGATGTGCTTTGTGTGTAACTAATGGTGCCCATATAGAGGTGTATTAAATGAGGCAAAAAACTTCAATATCTACTCCTCATTTTGTAATAATTTCCACAGATTTGTCTGTTTATTTGCTTTTGTAATACATTTGTTACATTGTAAAGAGACTTTATGGACACCCTGTATATCAAGGGACAGCACAAAATCTGTGTGCTGTGTTATCAAATGAACACGTGCTGGTGCTATTGTTTGTGTAGCCTTGTGGAAGATAACTGAAGGCTCAATGAGACGGGCTGGAGGAATAAAAACTGAGGTTGTGTTTCTGCAGATTCTTGCAGACTTGAGATTCTTGCAGCTTTGTGATATTTTTTTTTTACACCCAATGATGTCAATAAAAACATTTCATTGAGAAATTACATATTTTGGGTCCCTAGAACTTTAAATGCTTTAAACCTTGCGAAAGTAATTTTTTAGAGTGAGCGGACCAATTCTGATGCAATGAGGAAGTAGAGACTGGCGAGCCGAGCTACAGTAAGCTAAATTACCATAGTTACAATCTTGGAACCCATCAGCGGCAACATCTGATGGTTATTTTGGCCTCTGGGGGTGAGGACTAATTTATGGCTTTTCCGGTGTAGCCAGAAACAAGTGGGAAAACTCACTTTCTGCCTCTGTTATTACACAAGCCATCAGTTTGTCCACACAGTACAAAAACATTGACTTTACTTTTTGTAAGTGTTTGAGAACATTTCTGCCAATGCATTCCACCTGTTTCGCTTCCCCATGTGCATAGAAGTGCTGGAACTACAAACAGCAGCTTCTCAGAGTACAACAGAAATGGAAGTGGACCCAAGTGCACTGCCAAAAATCTTCCAAAATCTTGTCCCTCACTTTTAAAGAGACTACTATAGCTAAGGTATAGGCTTGTTTTTTCAGGGGAGGGGCGGCAAGTGAGAGGTGCACAAGCTGTGAATGGACTAGGATGTGATGCTTCCTGATTGGCTGTTTAATTCATGGAACAGATTTTAATGAATGAGATCACAGTCACAGGAGCAGCCCTGAAAAGACTGCATTTTTTTCCTCTCAGTGCATTCCGTTTAACTTATGTCCTCGGTATATAATGGTGATTTGTTAAAACTATGAGGAAAAAGTCGCCTACACAGACTTTAGGAGGGAAAAGCAAATGCAAGTAACAGGACCGTGTGTGGAGACTGATGGTGTGTTCCTGTCTTTCAGAGGAAAACAACTACCAGGCCCAGTCAGCGGTGCCTCTGGCTATGGAGACTCACGGAGGAGAGGACGTGGCTGTGTTTTCTAAGGGTCCCATGGCTCACCTGCTGCACGGCGTGCACGAGCAAAACTATATCCCCCATGTAATGGCATATGCAGCCTGCATCGGTCAGAACAGAGAACACTGTTACTCATCCAGCGGGGCGGCCACTGTAAACCTAGCTTTCTCCAGCATAGCAGCCCTTCTCACAGTCACATGGCTTCTGTGCTGACCTTCCTCCAACACTCTGCTCACACCCTCCCTCCCCAATTCATCCGCCTAATACTCCCACACAACCTTTAACTCGTTATACAGTTTATAATTTCTATTTGTGCTCTTTTTTTTATTTCTTCACATTTTACTCTTCACAGTTTTGATCAAGGGACCACTGTTGAGGCATTTTAACCTTCATATTTTGATTATTAACAGAGAGAAGCAGACTTATATCATGTTTGGTCTGTTGAAATAGACCTGTTGGAATTTGCAAAACTGTATTACGAAATAATGCATCACCCCTGATACACTGAAGGTCAGCTTGAATTGGTTGTTGTGTGGATAAATAACCACATACTCGGAGATCGTAGTTTGTTGAAGGTTTTTAAGCACTTTTAGCTGGCCTGTTGAAAACCTGTCGTGTAATTAATGTAAACCCTCTCGAACTGAATAGATTGGCTTTGCAAGTGTTTGAATATGTTTGACCCTTTTTCATATTATTCAATGTTCTGTTGACAGAATCTACCTCATAAGCTTCCATCAGATCTCTCATGTGTCACGGTGTGCTCAGAGAAACAGGTTTCCATTTGGAACAGCAAATTTCTTGAAGAAGGCAGAGGCCTTTGAATGTATAAAAGTGAAAAAAGATGGCATGCAATTGTTATCCTGCAGTATGTGCATTCTCCCACAATGCACTAAAGATAAGGCCCCCTTACTATCATTGTATTCAAAAGCAGAAGTTGTGAAATCTCTTAACCAATAAAAGAAATTGTGATGGTTTTTTGGAGTGCTGTCTGGTTCCTTTGACTTCCCTAAAAACGCTCTTGATTCCTCTCCCATCAACACCACATTCTTGCCTTACATTGTTTAAAAATTGAGATATTAGTTTGACATTCTGTAATCGGTTTGTCACAACGTGTTTCATAGTGCAACAAAGTCACACAGAAAAAGTACAGCTAAGCACAAGAGAGGACACATGATGTCATAAAATTTTGAGATACGGCATGTGCTCAGCTGACATGCAGCACGGTAGAACATTTGGGGAGCAGCTGTGTAGGTCATTTGCCTTTGCCCTGTGCATCAAGTGCACTCGTAAAAACGTTGTGCAACTTAACACCCCCATGAATCCAATTTGGGACAGCAAATATGGGTGTTATATGCTTTGCTTCATCTTAAAAACAGCACTTTATGTCATACTGAGTTGCTATTGCGACCTAAACAGTCTGACAAAGTGGTGATATTCCAAACTAGAGACACCAAACAGGACTGAGCTGATGTGCATCCTTTATTTTTAAGAGTGCACTGTATGTTGTACTTTTCCAGCTGCTTTGTTGTGGTTTGAGTGGAATGTGACCGGACTGAAGCCACTCCTCCGGTCCTTGGCATCATGTGGTCGCTAGGAAAACAGAGGAGGACTCATGTTGGCTGAAGCATGAAAATGGACGGTTTAGTTTAAACGGGTATGAAATGAAGTCCCCCCGCTATCACCGAAACATTCTCAATATCAGCACACATGCTGGCTGCTTGGAATCTAGCAAGGGCCTCGGGTGCACTTCACGCCTGTGTAAGCTTTCTGGCTGATTAAGATTTGAAGATAGGGGGATAGGAGTATTTGTTCTGTAATCCTGTTTTATCTTTTGTGCTCCACATTTGGTGGTGAATCATGAGTGTCAAATTGTATAGCATGAATATGCAAGTGCTCTCTCAACCTGCCAACTTCCACACGCTCACATATCACCGCGAATGACTCGCGGTGCCTCTCGTATTTCCAAAATGATGAAACAAGTGATGCAACCAGGACAGGCGTTGGTGGTGCGCTGCATGGTGCTTTAAACCGGTTGCCTTGCTCAAGCTTGCAATTTCATTTCAGCATGACGAGGCAGCGAGTTAAAATGAACTGCCTCACAACATTATGCAGTGCTGGCCCCGTCTGCACTCTCATATCTCAGCTGCACATGAGTGACGCCTATAGAAGTGCCCGCGCTGGCCTCCACACACAGTTTTCTCACACACAGTCCGTATCATGAAGTTATATCTAAGGCTTGCACAGCGAAAACACTATAATTTTCAGCATTCCCTGTGTCTCAGACCACATTCTGGTTATATATATATGTATGGCTATCCTTTCTCTAGCCAGCAGACACACAATGTCTACAATTACTGTACATTTACTGCCTCTGAAATTGCAGCATTTGTTTATGGAGCGGCTGTTGTTCCTGTTGTTTCCAGCTAAGAAATTACCGTTGGTGCAGATTTTTTATGTTTTATGATGACAGTAATCATTGTATTTACAGAAACTATATTTAATCTCTGGACAGCTGCTATTTGGCTTTACCCTTTCTTCATCAAGATGTAACATTATAGATCATATTTGTCTAATGCTGTCGTGAAAGCTCTCAGCTGTGTCACATGCGCCCAAGCCAGTGTTGCAACTCCTCACGCCGTAGATACGGATCATCATCGACCCTGATGAGCTCTGACTGTGTCATCAAAGCGTCACTCGCCCCGACACGACTGGCATCAAACCGCTCATTAAACGCGTCGCCTCAATCTCTCGGAGCAGCGTGCTGTGACAGCTAGAGGCCTTCCATTTCAACCTGCTCTCCCCTCCCTTTGATTTCTGCTCTTATGCTTTGAGTGATGATATTTAAGATCAATCAATCTGTCCTTCTCTGCCTCTGAATCAGGGACAATCTTTCCAATTCGTGTCATGATCCCCGGCCCTTTGATTCATTGTGGACCCGTAGAGCATGGCTGAATAATTGAAAAAAAGAAACTAAGTAAAAAGGGGGGTGTGCGTCCGGTGAAGTGGGGACTCAAAGCCTTGGCTAGATCACAAAAAAAAAGGAAACAAGACTGTCGGCTAAGCGGCAGCTGCATAAAAGGAGCAGTGAGGCTGCAAGAAGATGCCAGTTCTCCTTTTTCACAGCAGAGACTCGCCTTTTGCCCACTCTGGACCATCCTGCGTCAATAATTCCTCTCGCTGATCATTTAGCTCAGTTGAGCCTCTAATAAAAGCCATGCTGCCGCATAACTAGGCACAGAACACTTTGTGGAAGTGCACTGGTAGGAGATAGGATAACCTTTATTAGTTATTGGGAAATCAGCCTCATTTAGGCTCAAATATTGCTCTTTCCTAATTTTGTATTCATGAGGAATTTTTCATAACAGCCACTGGCGATTACACTTATTAATCTTTGCATGCTATGCTGAGTACCTTCACCGTTGCCTGTGCATATTGTGGACCCATTCATAATCTCATAGTCTCTAATCATTCATTATTGGGGAGTGATGAGCATGTCCTGCCTCCAGACCCTGGGCTTCCATCACCCCTGTGAGGGGAAGCCAGCTCATGTTTCTCATGACTTGGAAGGCTAATCCCTCTCCAGCTAATGAGGGCAGAAAGAATCAGGCCCGGGCTTTGACTCCTGCACATATTTTCATTTGCTTTCTGCCATTCCCCTCCATGCAGCCTCCCAGTTATGATTATAATGGCCTAAAATGCCCTCCTCCTGAAATGCATGGAGACTGCAGGAGCTGTGTGAACTTGAGAATCAGACGAGCCATAGCGGTCAATTTCATGCAAGGAAAATTTGCAATAAACGCAGTGAGGGACAAACTCAGCAAATTTACATACCAATTAGAAGCATACTACGAAACCTGCCACTTAACTTTGCACAATGGACCTCGCATTATAAAGAAGAGTGTAATCCTTTCAAAGTCGTGATAGAGACAAACCCTAACATCCACCAACGCTGTAAAGCAGTAGAGATGCGTCAGTGTTTTCAGCTGGTAGGTACATGCGCTGTACTTGTGGCATTTGATGTAACAATGTCACCGTGGTTTGGCTCCCTGCCCGAGGACTCTCAATAATGTAGTAAAACACCCTTTGTCAGTAATTACACAGTGGATTCATTCATTCATTCATCTTCTAAACCGCTTATCCTCACAAGGGTCGCGGGGGGTTGCTGGAGCCTATCCCAGCGCACACAGGGCGGAAGGACAGTGGATTCCCAGTCTGTAAAAATGTCACTGTGACTTCTCCGTGTTAACATTTCTCCTGTGCGCCCTCCGAGTGTCAGCTCAACTCATTTCTCGCACTATGTTCACCTGCTGTCAGCCATTGATAAGGTAACCCTTTGATTTTCTCCTCTGCTGTCTCTTATTGTATTGTCACAAGGAGCACAAAGTCAGTCTCCCATTCGCTCTCAGCGGAGCAGCTCTGCAGAGAGTCCATCAGCGGCATCGCAGATTACAGCCCTGCCTCCTTTGTTTTCATACTTCGGAAAAGCCTTGGGTTGGATATTTACAAGGAAATGCCGCACCCAGATTCTGTTGTGCTATCTGACACGATCAGTCTGTGATATGTCCCAGGAATTATTTCGCAGTGAAGTGCTGTTGCCTGCTTGTTTGGTGCAACCACTTCATCAACCTGCCTTTTACAAGCTCTTATGCTTTCCAAGGTTCCCCAACAATGAAAGAACTTGTTGCCCCCAGTGAAAGGAGTGCATGTGGGCTCATCAAGATGATCCACCATGCCAGTGTGCCTGAGGACAGTAAAAGATCTGTTGTGGCCGTGTCGCTTGTTCAAAACATAATACATATAATTTGAAGAGTTTCAGTTGCTATAAACCAGGTTTTATGCCAACGGATTGTTGGATTGTTGTAAGGCCCCTGTGCAACTAACTCACTCACCTCACGTTCTTCCTGTGACATAACCATTTTTCCCTTTTTCCTAGAGTTATTACAATGTCCTGCAATGAGTGAAACATGTACCCTGCTATGACCTGTCAACAAAAGCCTTTTCGTCTTATGTCCTGTGAATGTTCCTCTGTTGATTGTGTATTTTGTTACTCCCACCTCAACCTTTTAATTTCCATGTTATGATGCTGTCTTTGTATTGCAATAAATTAAATTTTTTTAAAAAGTCAAAAAGCACACATATAACATGTGGCTGCATTGCATGCCGGTAAACTATTTGTGGAGAAAATGGCATTCTTGCCTTGACAATGGATTTCTCCCTGTAAGATTGTTCAAATCAGTGCAAAATGGTGGGTCTAGAAAGAAGTTCTTTGTGCTTTAATTCAGAGCTGCTGACACCAAACCCTGACGGTCACTGCTGGGTTTAAATTCCTGGAAACTTCCCTGACAACAAACATCATTCTGTCAAGTTCAAAACTCGTTCTACATGTTGGTATACTACCCTTGGGAATAAAAAAAAAAACACCACCAAGTGACCAAATGGGACCAGGAATGCAAGGTAGACCACCAGTTGGTTTTAGAGAATGTTCAAGTCTTTTAAGGTGGATTTGATGTTTGAATGTTCTCGCTGTGTTTGCATAGGTTTCCTCACGACAGTTCAGAAACATGCAAGTCAGCTGGACTGGAGACTCCTTCCTTCTAGTCCATGCTGGGATTGTTTTTAGCCCCCAAGAGGGATTAAGTGGATGTAGAAAATGAGGCACTGGGCCCAAACATATGCACTTGTTATTTCAAGGGACCACACAAGTTCAAGCGGAGCGGGAAGCATACCGTTTTCAAACACAAACACAGCTTGGCAGTGGCTCTTATTTCCTCAAAAAAAAAAAGTGTAGTTTTCCACAAAATGATGGCAAAATGCATTCATGTTTCCATCACATATGCAGAAGTGTTAATATTTACTTGATTCTATTTACAAACCTGTTCCTGCATGGGTGACCAGACAGGGACTTGAGAGTTATGTACTGTACAGTTTGCACAATATTGTTGTCCCAGGGAGACGGTTTTTAGTTAGTTTAGTTAGCATTGGAGAGCCAGAACACAGGTCACTACTGTTTGAGCACTGTTGGCTGTGTGTGTGAGCCAGACAAGCAGACGAGACCACATGGCGAGAGAGAGAGTCAGAAAGTGAAAGAAGGAGACGTGGAGGGACTGAGAGAAGCGTGAGAGATGGACGGAGAGACAGAGAAATACACAAAGAGAAAGACCAGAGGGGATGAATGTTATTTTTTCTAGGATTTCAGGGTTTTTGAACACATAACTCCTATTCATTTCTAACAGCAGTCACATGTTCTTGTTTTTTTTTCCCCCATCCTTCTTTGTTATCTTATAACATTCCTGCAGACAAAGACAAATAGAAAAACAGGGGGTAGCAATAGATACAGTCCCAGAGAAAAGAACAAGGAAATACAGGGGGTTAGGCCAAAAGCCCATTTCCCATGGTGTATGGGGATCCCAGCTGTGGGAAGACCACCAGCAACACCCCACCCATATCTGATTGGAAACAAATGTTTGAAGGAATTGGATTCAGCCTCAGGTTCAAGATGACACTCAACCAGCTGAAGAGACTCACTCACATTTTTAATTCATGACATGTTCTGCTGAAAAGGTCAGTTCAGGTTGTTGAAGTTCTGCACACTGTAAATAAGGTGTAAAAAAGACTACCACATCTAACCCATTGGGATGAAATGAGACACTGATTGTGTCTTAGAAAATGATTGATAGCAAACAATGAGGCCAAATGGTAGGTGCTCAGTTAATAAGATACAGCTTTTACAGTCTGCATTACCTTGGAGATGGAGAATGATCAATTTAGATAATGATTTGTTTAAACAATGGAACAGGAGAGGCCATGAGTTATAATAAATGGCTGCAGGAAATGGTCACAGCTGTGGCCTCTTGTGTGCTATTACTTTTATACAACACCTATGATTCTCTAGTAACAACTGTTTGCTATATCTCAAATAAAATGCTGAAATAAAACTGTGAATACCGTTTTTAATGCTCCGCCAAAAAGCATAGTTCTCCAAAGTACAACTTGTGGATTTGAAATGGAGTAATGAAGGCGTACAGCCAGTTTTATACATTGTCACTCCATTTTCAGAGGCTCAAAAGTCATTGGACAATTGACTAAAAAGCAGTTTCATGTCCAGGCGTGGCCTTTCCCTTGTTATTCCATGACATATTAAGAAAATAAACGGTCTGAAGTTCATTCCAAGTGTTTGCGTTTGCATTTGTGAACTGTTTTTCAGAACCCTCAACTATCTATCTAAAGAGGTGTCTACGCAGATGAAAGAGGCCATTCTCAGGCTCAGAAAGCATAGGGCCATCACAGATTTGTCCCGTGGTAACCGTGGCAACCATTTTTCAAAATGGCTGACACCTGCTGTGATTTTACCTGTAACTCAGGTTCTAGACCACCTAGGATCTTGATCCTGGTGGCTAATCCTACATTTTCAAGGATGAGGAATACAATGCTACTATTTACAACATGCTAGGAACTACCTAACTACATATTTCCAGCATTCAGTTAATTAAATAATAGTAAAAACCATCAAAATATGTATTTCGGTATACTGTACATGTTTTCTAAGATGTTGACAGATATGCCATGAAATGCATGTGTGTTATGGCAATAGCCAAAGTGGAACAATACAGCAGTACAGAGACAGGATACCATTTAGCCTAAAGGCATTTTTAATAAAGCCAAAGAGGAAAGAAAGTGTGACAACACAAAATTACATATGATGACACAGTCCACCACAGTAGCAAAGGGCAGTGCACTGAAGTGCTGCCTCGGCACATTTGCATCTTCCACAACACCCCTTTTTGCAACCACAGTGGAGGAGGTTGCGACATGCCAGGCTTGCTTCTGGTAGTGTGGTCCAGTGAACTTCCCATCCACCTGACAGAATCAGAATCAACTTTGTTGTCACATGACACATTTTACAGGTGTAAAAAAAAGTGGGTTAAATTATTCATTTATTCATTCATTCATTCTGTGTCCTTCCTCTTCCACCCCCAGTCACCTGGGGAGGGGAGTTCAGGGACTGCAACCATGGCCTGTCCCCAGCAGTGACCAGTTTGGAAGGCTGCCCTCTTTGTATGTTGTGCTGCTTGTGTTGGGGGGAGTCTACCAATCGTTCTACCTTTTTGGGTGAACAGCTGCTTCCGCGATTCCTTGCTGCTAGTGCGGTCATTCAGCAATGCCACAAATCACTCAAGAGGCTCCATCCACTCATCTACGACATCTGGTGTGGTAGCCAAGGCACAGAAGGCACGAGTCACATCACTGAAGTTCTTCCATGTATCCCATGTCCAAATGATGACAGTGTCAAAACCAGTAAAGGCAAGCAGCATGATGAGTGCTGATTACCTGTTTCTCAGTGGCAAGGGATGTAACACAAGTTACATCATCAATTCGTAGATACTCCGACCAATTCCCAGGAATGGCACTGGATTGCTCAATGTGTCAACGAATTCCTTTCCCTCTCTTGCTGCATGTTTCAGCCTTCAGCATTTCCATTTAACCAGACAATACCCACAAAATTTCCCATCAAGAGAAAAAAAACTCCCTCAATTCTTTGCCCATCCATAACATTATTTATGAGAGCAAAGCTGAGCTGTTCTCCTTCCTGGCAACTTGTGTTACATCCCTTGCCACTGAGAAACAGGTAATCAGCACTCATCATGCTGAAGTCGTCTGTACTCAGCCCCAAGATACATCAGGTTTTGCACCATGCACACATGTAGAGGCTGATACACGCATCATACTACACCTGGAAGATGCTGTGAAAGAAGGGTATGACAACCTCTCTATATGCACAGTTGACACAGATGTGCTGGTACTGGCAGTAATGGCAGCCCAACGCCTCAACATTGCTCAGCTGTGGGTTGCCTTTGGAGCTGGGAAGAGTTTCCGGCATTTAGCAACTCATGAGATGGCGAGGACATTAGGCCCAGATCGATGTGTAGCCTTGCCAATGTTCCTTGCCTTTACTGGTTTTGACAATGTGTCATCATTTGGAGGCAGGGGCAAGAAGACGACATGGGATACATGGAAAAAATTCAGTGATGTGACTGATGCCTTCTGTACCTTGGCTACCACAGGAATGATGACCTGGACAGTGGGAATGGATGCATTTTCATGTGAAGGAACCAGGTCCATCAAATAGCCCACCAAATTCGACTTGGTACCAGTTCTCAGCTTGCCCATTCGTGACAGTGCTGGTGGACATGCCTGGTTTTCATGCTCAAAGATCTCAACCAGATTTCCATCCCATGTCTGTGATGCAATGTAGAGCCTCGAGAACAAGGAACAGTCATTCTTCAGGAATGATATTTTCTTGTTGAGACTTGGATTTTTCTTGGACTGGAGGCCAGCCAATTAGAGGCATGTTTTTTTTTCTCTTGATGGGAAATTTTGTGGGGTATTGTCTGATTAACTAGAAACGCTGAAGGCTGAAACATGCAGCAAGACAGGGAAGGGAATTCGTTGACACATTGACCAATCCAGTGCCATTTCTGGGAATTGGTCGGAGTATCTACATATTGATGAGAACAAAGCTGAGCTGTTCTCCTTCCTGGCAACTTGTGTTACATC
Source organism: Myripristis murdjan (assembly GCF_902150065.1). Taxonomy (NCBI): domain Eukaryota; kingdom Metazoa; phylum Chordata; class Actinopteri; order Holocentriformes; family Holocentridae; genus Myripristis; species Myripristis murdjan. The sequence continues at coordinate 4,072,869 of NC_043984.1, forward strand.
CCTTGCCACTGAGAAACAGGTAATCAGCATTCATCATGCTGCTTGCCTTTACTGGTGTTATGGTCTGGATTGTTGATAGTATGTTTTGGTTGTTTGGGGGTGTTTTGGTTTTTCTTTGTGTTTTCTGCTTGCAGTGTTGGAGTGTGGCAGAGGCGGGGCTGAGCGGTTTCTCCTGAGGTTCGGGGAGGCACCGGGCGTGGCTTCATCTCCTCACTCTGGACAGCACACCTGGTGGCAATTACCCTGTTATCTTCTCAACATAAGCCAGCTCAGACTTCACTCCAGTGCCAGATAATTCCGTCTTGTTCGCCCCGAGCCTCGCCGCCTCCAGCTCCTGCCTCCTGCTGCCCTCCACCTGCTGAGACCTTTGAGCATTTGTTTGGACAATAAAACCACTTTTTGAACTTGATTCCTGGTCTCCTGCTACTTGGGTCCACTTAGTCCTCCAGGCCGTAACAGAATTATCTGGCCAAAATGGACCCAGCAGAGACTGGGCGAATGAAGCAAGCACTCACCTCTCAAGGAGCCATGGTTGGTCAACATGAAGAAGCATTGAAAGAAATTGTCGACCATCTTCAAAGACTCCACAACAGTGTGGAACAGCTCGGTGAGCAGTTTAGTTCCATTGCTGGGCGGCTCACCCTTTCCCCTCCAACCACAGAGCCTACTCCTCCCCCGACACCGGCAGCTGAGGCACCCAACCCCCAGCCCCGAGAGCCTTACATCCCCATTCCCGCCAGGTATGCAGGTGATTTAGGGACATGTGCACAGTTCTTACACCAGTGTTCCTTAGTTTTTGATCAACAGCCCACTACATATGCCTCGCATAAGTCTAAAGTTGCTTTTGTCATGAGTCTCCTATCTGGTCAAGCAGCAGCTTGGGCCTTAGCTGTCTCAGGCCAGAGCCCAGGCCTATGTTCAGATTATGGCAGATTCTCTGATGAAATGAAGAAAGTTTTTGATCATCCTGTTAAAGGAAGAGAAGCTGAAAATCAATTACTTAACCTGCGACAGGGTAGTCAGCCTGTCTCCCAGTATGCTGTAACCTTTCGCATTCTTGCTGCAGAGAGCGGTTGGGATGACGCAGCACTAAAAGCTATCTTCCGCAAAGGGTTATCAGGGGAAATAAAAGATGAGCTGGCCGTTAGAGATGACTCCCCATCATTAACTGAACTCATTGATCTAGCAATTCGACTAGACAATAGAATGAGGGAAAGACGCAGGGAAAGAGCAGACAGGCAGAGGCCCCACTTCTCTTCCTTACCCTCCAGCCAAGCCGGAGCTGCTTGTCGGATGCCCTCGTCTCCCCCCATGTCTGAGCCTCATTCCAGCTCCCCAGTTCCAGATTCCCAGGAAGAACCCATGCAACTGGGAAGAGCTCAACTCACTCCCGCAGAGCGACAGCGGCGTCTTCGGGAAAGGCTTTGCATCTACTGTGCCCGACAAGGACATTTCCTTGCTCAGTGTCCTGAGGTTCCAAAAGGAAGGGCTCATCAGTAACAGGGAGGGCACTGGTGAGCCGAACCTCCACATCCTCCTCTCAAACCCATCTCAAAGGTATGCTACACTGCTCACAACAGGCAATCCCAGTTAAAGTGTTGGTGGACTCTGGAGCAGACGATAACTTTATTGACTCAAACCTGGCTACACTCCATAACATTCCACTAATTGAACTGTCAGCCCCTAAGAAGATACTGGCCATAGATGGCAGCTCACTAGATGTAGTCACTCACAAAACTGAGGCCATTAAGTTGACTGTATCCAGTAACCATCATGAATTTATTGAGCTGTTCGTCATATCATCCCCATTGTCCTCCATTGTTCTGGGAATTCCCTGGCTAAAATTACACAACCCACACATTGATTGGTCCACTGCTTCCATTCGTGGCTGGAGTAATTATTGCCACGCACACTGTCTGCTCTCAGCAGTTCCAGAGACCAGTCCTATCCCCCCTAAATCACAAGAGGAAATAGATCTAACAAAAGTTCCCAGTGAATACCATGACCTATGTGAAGTTTTCAGCAAAGACCATGCTCTCTCACTTCCTCCCCATCGACCATACGACTGTGCCATAGACTTGCTCCCGGGAGCTCCACTCCCCACTAAGAGGTTGTACAATCTCTCCAAGCCTGAGAGAGACGCCATGGAAAGGTACATTAATGACTCTTTAGCTGCAGGCCTCATCCGCCCCTCTTCATCTCCAGTGGGGGCGGGGTTTTTCTTCGTGGAGAAAAAGGACAAGACTCTACGCCCATGCATTGATTTCACAGGTTTGAATGACATTACAGTTAAAAACAAATACCCACTCCCTCTTATAGACTCTGCTTTTGGACCCCTACATGAAGCCACAGTCTTTTCTAAACTAGACTTAAGAAATGCATACCATCTTGTCCGTATCAGAGAAGGAGACGAGTGGAAAACAGCCTTTAACACTCACTTGGGTCATTTTGAATACCTTGTAATGCCGTTTGGTCTGACAAATGCACCTGCAGTTTTCCAGGCTCTTGTAAATGACGTTTTGAGGGATCTGTTAAACAGAGTGGTTTTTGTTTACTTGGATGATATTTTGATTTTCTCTCGCACATATGAGGAACATGTGGGACATGTTAGAGAGGTTCTGAAGAGGTTGATGGAAAACAAGCTGTATGTGAAAGCTGAAAAATGTGAATTTCATGTCACTACAGTGAACTTTCTAGGTTACATTGTGGAGAGGGGGCAGCTCAGACCAGACCCTGTAAAAGTGAAAGCAGTGGAGGATTGGCCAACTCCATCCACTAGAAAGCAGCTGCAAAGATTCCTTGGGTTTGCAAACTTTTATAGGAGATTCATTAAAAATTACAGCCGCATTGCTGCCCCCCTTACAGGGTTAACATCTATTAAGCAACCTTTTGAATGGTCATCTGCTGCTCAGGGAGCTTTTAAAAAACTGAAAACAATGTTCACTAATGCACCTGTGTTGATCCACCCAGATCCTGACCTTCAGTTTGTGGTTGAGGTAGATGCTTCAGACTCAGGAGTGGGGGCCGTCCTCTCCCAGCGCCTGCCTGCGGACCAAAAGTTGCACCCATGTGCATTCTTCTCTCGCCGTCTCACTCCTGCTGAACGAAACTACGATGTGGGGAACAGAGAGTTGCTAGCGGTGGTCTTGGCTCTACAGGAGTGGCGGCACTGGTTGGAGGGGTCTGTCCACCCATTCATCGTGTGGACTGACCATAAAAACCTGTCCTATCTTCAGTCAGCTCGCAGACTGAACCCCCGTCAGGCTCGGTGGGCTCTTTTCCTGGGGAGGTTCAACTTCACACTAACCTACCGGCCTGGATCGCGGAACCAAAAACCTGATGCCCTCTCCCGACAGTTTGCCCCATCAGAGGAAGAAGGAGCAACAGAGCCCATACTGCCCCCTTCCTGTGTTGTGAGAGCAGTAACATGGGAGGTCGAGCAGAAGGTCCAAGAGGCTCTTCGAGAACATCCAGCCCCAGAGGGATGCCCCCCGCGTCGACTATTTGTTCCACCTCCAGTGAGATCTTCAGTGCTCCAATGGGGGCATTCATCGAAGTTGGCCTGTCACCCTGGTGTTCATCGGACCCTCTCGCTGATAAGACAGCGCTTTTGGTGGCCGGCTATGGTTGCAGACACCAGAAAATTCATCGCTGCATGCCCTGTCTGTGCCCGTAATAAGTCCTCCCACCATCCTCCTGCCGGTCTGTTGCAACCCTTACCCATTCCACACCGTCCCTGGTCACACATCGCTGTTGATTTTGTCACAGGACTCCCTCCATCTGAAGGTAATGACACAATTCTGACAATTGTTGACCGTTTCTCTAAAGCAGTTCATTTCATCCCTCTCCCCAAGCTCCCATCTGCCATTGAAACTGCTAACCTGCTTGTTCAGCATGTTTTCCGCCTTCATGGCATACCCCAGGACATTGTGTCGGACCGAGGACCCCAGTTCACCTCTCAGGTGTGGAGGGCTTTCTGTAAGGCCTTGGGAACCACCCCCAGTCTCACCTCCGGATATCACCCGCAATCTAATGGACAGACAGAGCGGGCTAATCAGGACCTGGAATCCTCGCTGCGATGTGTAGCCTCCCATCTCCCATCCTCCTGGTCCCCCCATCTGCCCTGGGTTGAATACGCCCACAACTCCCTGATCAGATCTGCCACAGGTATGTCACCCTTCATGGTCACGCATGGTTTCCAACCTCCTCTGTTCCCCAGTCACGAAACTGAGGTGGCAGTACCTTCAGTCCAGGCCCAGTTCCGCCGAGCCCGCAGAGTATGGCGGGAAGCTCGAGCTGCCCTGTTAAGGACAGCTGCCTGGAACCAGCGATTGGCGGATCAACGGCGAACACCTGCCCCTGAGTACCAGGTTGGCCAGCAGGTCTGGCTGTCATCACGTGATCTTCCCCTTCAGACGGACTCACGGAAGATGACTCCCAGGTACATCGGCCCCTACACCATCGACCACATTGTGAATCCCAGTGCCGTCCGACTCAAGCTCCCTGCAGCCCTCAAGGTACACCCTGTGTTTCATGTTTCACTTTTAAAACCTGTGGTTGACAGCCCTCTGCACCCTCCAGCTAACCCGCCTCCGCCACCCCGCCTCATTGATGGTCACCCGGCCTACACTGTCAACCGCATTCTGGATGTCCGCAGGCGGGGTCGTGGTTATCAGTACCTTGTCGACTGGGAGGGGTACGGTCCCGAGGAGCGCTCCTGGGTGTCTAGGTCATTGTTGTTGGACCCCCAGTTGTTGTCTGATTTTTATTTGCGATTTCCAGGCAAGCCTGGTAGGACGCCAGGTGGCGCCCATTAGGGGGGGGGTACTGTTATGGTCTGGATTGTTGATAGTATGTTTTGGTTGTTTGGGGGTGTTTTGGTTTTTCTTTGTGTTTTCTGCTTGCAGTGTTGGAGTGTGGCAGAGGCGGGGCTGAGCGGTTTCTCCTGAGGTTCGGGGAGGCACCGGGCGTGGCTTCATCTCCTCACTCTGGACAGCACACCTGGTGGCAATTACCCTGTTATCTTCTCAACATAAGCCAGCTCAGACTTCACTCCAGTGCCAGATAATTCCGTCTTGTTCGCCCCGAGCCTCGCCGCCTCCAGCTCCTGCCTCCTGCTGCCCTCCACCTGCTGAGACCTTTGAGCATTTGTTTGGACAATAAAACCACTTTTTGAACTTGATTCCTGGTCTCCTGCTACTTGGGTCCACTTAGTCCTCCAGGCCGTAACAACTGGTTTTGACACTGTGTCATCATTAGGAGGCAGGGGTAAGAAGACAACATGGGATACATGGAAGAACTTCAGTGATGTGACTCGTGCCTTCTGTGCCTTGGCTACCACACCAGACGCCGTAGATGAGTGGATGGAGCCTCTTGAGTGATTTGTGGTATTCCTGAATGACCACACTAGTAGCCAGGAATCACGGAAGCAGCTGTTCACCCAAAAAGGTAGAACGATTGGTGGACTCCCACCAACACAAGCAGCACAACATACAAAGAGGGCAGCCTTCCAAACTGGTCACTGCTGGGGACAGGCCATGGTTGCAGTCCCTGAACTCCCCTCCCCAGGTGACTGGGGGTGGAAGAGGAAGGACACAGAATGAATGAATGAATAAATGAATAATTTAACCCACTTTTTTTTACACCTGTAAAATGTGTCATGTGACAACAAAGTTGATTCTGATTCTGTCAGGTGGATGGGAAGTTCACTGGACCACACTACCAGAAGCAAGCCTGGCATGTCGCAACCTCCTCCACTGTGGTTGCAAAAAGGGGTGTTGTGGAAGATGCAAATGTGCCGAGGCAGCACTTCAGTGCACTGCCCTTTGCTACTGTGGTGGACTGTGTCATCATATGTAATTTTGTGTTGTCACACTTTCTTTCCTCTTTGGCTTTATTAAAAATGCCTTTAGGCTAAATGGTATCCTGTCTCTGTACTGCTGTATTGTTCCACTTTGGCTATTGCCATAACACACATGCATTTCATGGCATATCTGTCAACATCTTAGAAAACATGTACAGTATACTCTATACCGAAATACATATTTTGATGGTTTTTACTATTATTTAATTAACTGAATGCTGGAAATATGTAGTTAGGTAGTTCCTAGCATGTTGTAAATAGTAGCATTGTATTCCTCATCCTTGAAAATGTAGGATTAGCCACCAGGATCAAGATCCTAGGTGGTCTAGAACCTGAGTTACAGGTAAAATCACAGCAGGTGTCAGCCATTTTGAAAAATGGTTGCCACGGTTACCACGGGACAAATCTGCGATGGCCCTATAGCCGAAAATGAACCTTAGGGCATGCTCTAACAGTGTGCCAAATTTCATGCTTGTATCGTGAAGTGCACGATTCCATCAAAATATTGCACATAGCTGCTGGACTAACAGAAAACATCTCAAGTGATGGACTGAAGAATTCTTTCCCTGGTGAAGAGAAACCCATTCACAATGTCTAGGGGAGTCCAAAACACTCTGGAGGAAGTAGGAGTATCATTGTCCAAATCTACAGTCAAGAGATGTTTATGAGAAAATTGTTTGATGAAATTGACAGATGAAACAAAGATGAACTTGCACCAGAATGATGGGAAGAGAAAAGTGTGGGGAATGAAAGGAACAGCTCATGACCCAAAGCAGAGCACATCATCTGTCCAGCATGGTGGACATATGATGATGTCCACCATGCTGGATGGCAGCCATCCATGCATGGGCTCTGGGCATGGATGGCTGTCAGTGGAACTGGCTCACTTGTGTTTATTGATGATGTGACTGCTGATGGACATAGCAGGATGAATTCTGATATTTATAGGGCTGTACTATCTGCTCAGATTCAGACAAATTCCAAACTCAGATTCAGCCAAACTGATAGGATGGCACGTCACAGTGCAGATGAACAATGACCCATTACTGTGAATGTTACACAAGAGTTACTGAAAGCAAAGAACTGGAATATTCTTCAATGGTCAATCCTGGTACCCCCCAGGTACTGGCTGTACCTCCTAAAAGGTTAAAACCGTGTTTTTGTTCAATCCCTTAAATTAAAGCTGAAAGTGTGCACTTCAGTCACATCTTGATTGCTCCATTTCAAATCCACTGTTGGTGGTGTACAAGGGCAAAATTATGAATATTGTGTCACGGTCCAAATACTTGCGCATTGATCATTGCCGAAGTTGGCAAAGTCGGAAAATGGCAAGCAAACCGGTACCGTGGTCAAATGAAGAGGTGGAGACTTTTCTGTGCTTGGTGGTGGCCCAAAGAATCCAGAGGGAGCTGGACGGTGCGCCGCCTTGCTATGACGACTCCACCCACGGTGAGGTGGTACTCAGTTGTAATGGAAAACGACTGAAACCGAGTTGAGCCGAGTCGAGTCGAGCCGAGTAGAGTCGAGTAGGTGCTAATGGAAAAGCGCCATTAGTATTGATTCAGGTCATATAAACAGCACATTCCATTTGGATCTTCTGAATTAAGCCTTTTTCCGAATGTAGCCTTTGCCATTTAAGACATAGATAGATAGATAGATTTTTTATTGTTATTGCACAATCATATACGTATAATAATGCAACGAAATTAGGGCTCAGTCCTTTCGGTGCAGGGGAGAATAGGAAGCATCGTGCATCTTGCTAGTTGAATAGCCAAGTCCAGTAATAGATGGCTGCAGCCATGTCTCTGATATCAGAGAAAATGCAACAGTCACGGAAACACTTGTTGGATGTGCAAGCACAGTTCGTCATCCCGTGTTCGCCATGGACCTGGCGCTGGAAAAAGCTGGGAGGCGGCGGCCCAAAGGGCTGTCCTTTCAGCCGTGTCAACGCACCAGCCCTGCAGCCTCGGCGTCCTCCGGAATGTCCTGGCAGCGACGAAAGTCCGGTGAAATTGGCATCCCGCAGCGCAATCCCAAGCTCAAAAGGTCCTGATAACTGTTGTTTCCTTTGCTTGTTTACGTTTCCTCCTGGACTTGTCACTGGGAAGAACTATCCACGGAGACCCCGGTGTTCTAACGGCGTCCTCCGGAATGTCCTGGTAGCGCTGAAAGTCCGGCGAAATTGGTACCTCGCAGCACAATCCCAAGCTCAAAAGGTGCTGACGACTGTACGCGTACATTGCCCAACATAAGGTGGTGTTTTAAGCTAAAAACACAACCATTCACACATACAAAAACATATAATACGGCACCAAGAGTGGAGAGCTGTAGCCGCTGCGTCTATGCGCGCTGCCATGGCAACCACCAACAGCACATTATTGTTACAGTTGGCCTTATAGTTCGATGTCTCTTGTATTATCCAATGTATCTCAGAGTTCAATGTTTCTTGCATTATCCAATGTATTATATACATTGGATAATGTGACCATAATAAATATATCATCAGAAAATTGAAGATTGCCTGGTCTGTTCTTGGGCTTTCAACAAAAGAATCGGGAGCTAACATTATATGTGTCTCTATTGGGGTTTTTACTGTTGTTTGCAACACAGGGTCTCTTGACTTGCCCAACTAGCCAATAGTTTGCAAAGCTTGGGTAGAGATGTCACAAAAGAAAAGCCCACATTTCTGGTTGCAAGGAGACACACCGAAATTTCAACATTATGAAAGACTTGCACAAATACATGATATGTGCAAATATCACAACGCCGAGCTTTTTCTAATAAGGTGATTGAATGAATGACAGAAGAAGGCTGTCGGAGTATGCACAGATGCATGTTAACAGAGATGCTTGTTGGAATAATGGAAAAAAACCTGGAATATTCTGTGCATATAAAGGTAGTTAATGTTACTTTCTAGCATTGTGTTAAAGTAGCTGAGTCAAAATAGTTTATTGGACCGTGGTGAGTCAAGATGATGTATTGAGGGTCCGGAAGGAAGGATGTGGGATGGAGGGATCGGGCTAAGGGTCAAGGGATGAGGGTCGAGGGATGGCGGGATGAAGGGGTGGAGGGTTAAAGATGAAAGGATGAGGGAAGGATCAGGGTCGAGAATGGATGGATGAAGGAGTATGGTGATCAACTGATGAAGACCCATGGCCGGAAAACAGGAGGGAAGTGGGGGAGTAGAGACTCTGAGTGGAGGAGTCATCTCTGCAGACAACCTCATTAGATTGAGCCCCCTGTGGAGAGAGAGAAAAAAGAGGGGCTTGGGGGGGAGGGATGCGAAAACTGAGACAAAGGAGGGAGGAACAGACAACACGTGCGTAAATAGTTTTGTTTGATTGAGATGTGTTTGAGGCATGGTCTTTGTTCCTGCACTTAGTAATAAAACTTCATAAAGACACGAGGCTCCTGTGATGTTACATTAAATAACACATGGCTCTCAGCCAGTTGTTATTCAGGGTTTCCCAGTTTTGAGCTGGCAGGTTTGTATACTTCGTCTTCCAAAGCTGCCCGGACTCTTTCTTTGCACATTTCTTGAGAGCGGTCTCATTAAAGTCCCTCATTAACCTTGATGTCAGAATAGCTGTTGTGGAAAAAAAGTGTATTGACTTGAACTGAACTGCACTGCTCTGCGTTGAATTGAATTGAACTGAACTGAACAGCATATGTCTTGAGAGTGGGGAGAGTCTGTGAGTGGAAAGGAGAGCTGATCTTTCTTGTGATCCCCTAGCACTCTTCATCTCCCCTTTGCCCTCTCCTATCAGCCCCTCACCTCCTCCCTCCAGCAACCCCTGCGTTCTGTCTCTCCCCAACAACTGCATGCACCACAAGTTGATCCACAAGGCAGCGAGCAGAGCTGCTACTCCTCATGCCTTCAAAATCCCCAGTGGGGGGATGCCAACTTGGCTTTTAATGAGCTTTTTAAGCCAGAGAGCGATTGCTGCAACAGCTTAACCTGAGCAATGGAGATCTAATGAGACTTGTTAGAGTCCAGGTCAAGTCCTGTATCTGAGGTCAGGGGCGCAGTGATACTTATTAACATTCAAACTCAGCTGCCGTGAAGGAACAGGGAGGATTTTCTGTAGATTTTCTTCACATATAGATTCACTAGGCAGGATTCAAGACTTCCATTACCCTCCCCAAGAGTGAATTGGTTCGCAATACAATACTGCTGAATGCAACAACAATACCATACAATAACATTTCCAATTCTATTCCATCTTTTATTAAGGTGTTATGCAGCTTTGGTGGGCCCAATCCATATGGGCTTACAGCACACTATACATTCAGCAAACATTCACTTAGTGCAGCACATTAATACACAATACAATACATGACAATACAGCTCAATACATACTCCCATGCAATGCACCACACCACACCAAAACACAATGCTATGCAACACAATAAAACATCAGACTATGTGTGGCATAAGCAGAACTAAATATACAAGGCTCTGCTTCATTGCTTGCATAGGTTACAGAAGACATCCAAAACAGGAAGCTGCATGGCAGTAAAAACAATGATCTCACATTTTCAAATCCTCTCCAGTTCTTGGATGATTGGAAAACAATTGTGTGAACACGTGGTTGGTTGTGGCTCAGCAGTTTTATCTAACGTAGATGGAATGACCTTTTGATTTCATCCAGCTTTACTCTAACAATCCTTTGGGTGTCTCTGAAGAGGATCAGCGACAACACAACAACATCTTAATCTTACACATGCCAGTTTCTGTGTGTGTGGCAAATGGGAGGCTGGAGGCTGACTGGCTTTAACCAGAGAGAGCGAGAGCGCCAGGGTACACAGGATGAAACCACTGGACTGAGCCTCCCTCATCATGACTGAACATTGATCTGTTTTATGAACCAACAAAACAGAACAATTCTCCAGAGCCTGGCAGGGCCAGAAAACCAATCAACCAGTGCTCCCGCAACACCTGTTTTCCTCTTGAGTAATCCCTCATGTCACCGTCTGGATTGCTCACTTTGAGATTTGATCTTGCAATACCAAGTTTCAGCTGCATGTCATATTTGGTCTGATCTCCCAAAACTGGCATATTCATCTGATGATCAAAGAAGAGAATGGCTTGCCAAGTACAGTTAATATCCAATTAACCTGATTGGTGAACCCGAATCCCTCCCCCCACGGGCTGCCACTCTTGATAATGCCCCCAATTAAAGCACAATATTAGAGGCCTTCGCTTCGTTACATGGCAATTATCAGAGGGTCCAGTTATTCCTCGTTAGAGTTAATAGCTCTCATTTGCTTATTCAAGATGGCAGCATGTGAATAGCTGCTTGGCATTTTGCTGTAACAGAGAAATCTTTGATGTGTTGTAATGAGTGCCTGTTGGGCTGCTCTTGCTCTCAAACAAACCTCATGTGGAAAACCGTTGCTTACATTTTAACTCTTCAACTGAGAGTGAATCATTGATGGAAAACAAACATCGGTTGTCTGCAGTGTAATCACCGTAAGCTTTGACAGACATCTGTTTGTATTTAACCTATCAGCTCAACGTGATTTCATTTTTGTGAAGACCGCAGATTAAGGTTTTACTGAGTACATCGCGAATCTCCCTCTCACTCTCACGCACACACACACACACACACACACACACACACACACACACACGCTATCCCCTTTCTCTCAGCTCCAAGTCACAGAGAAGCTCTCAGTGTTCTCCATGCATCTACACAAATAAAGCACAAGAGCATTTCAAAATGAGAGATGTTATGAAGTATGAAAACATGTTGATAATCAGAAGGTAATTAATGGCACCTAATCCCTTTGCTGTTGAGCCCAGAGCTCCTATCTCTCCATCTGGCTATGCAATGGGATTAACCATTGATTGGAATGGGGAGGGGGTGGGGTAGAAAGACACAAACATAAACAAAGAAAGAGACAGACAAAGAGCCAGGGACTTAGAGAAAGACATAAAGAAAGCAGGAGACAGAGAAAGGCATGCAGCAAAGTCAGAAATAAATGACTTCATTTATTCATTTTTCTAAATAGATAAAAGCCATATAATGCAATTTAATGACTGCTACTGAAATCCAATATTTGGATTTCTCAATTCATACCAATTCATACCAAGTGTTATATGCATTTGTTTTTACTTTTCCCATCTCAATGGTGTACTTACTTAAGGACCATACCGGTGATGTTTGACCTAATATCTGCAAAATGTATACTTAGGTTTCTGACAATCTTCGTAAAAGTTGTATTTTAGAACTCTGAACACCTATTTTTATGCAGCCATTCATTCAGAGATGTTCATTTCAGAGACTTCAAACTTTCCTCACAGCAATATTCCATCACTGTAATGAAGTTATCCACATTAGTTATCTTAAAAGCAGCAGCACTGTTGAGTTTTCATGACTTGAGACTGGGCAGAGCGATCTGAACAAATGTGAAAGTCTTCCTGGTGGTGCATTCGTTATTTTCATGAGCTGCATTGTCAATAATGCCATGAAGATATTGAGAATATGATGATATTGTGAGTATGATGTTTTTTTCTGTTACCAAAGCAGCCATAAAAATTGTGTGGTAAACTCTCATCTGGTTTCCCAGATTTTGAAAGTACAGAAATGCTCAGCTCCCCTCTGATCTTGGAGGCACAAATTTGAATTCATTCTTTATGGAACAACTGCTTCCTTGTGGGTGGGACATGCGCCCAGCTGAGCTACCAACTTCTCTTGGTCTTTGACAAACTTTATCAGCCATGGAAGCAGTTCATTATAAAGTGAGCGTTTCAGCAAAGAATTCATATTATAAAATTGGGGGATTTTGATTATTTGTTGTGAAATTTTTAGCAGAAATCTTTAGTGATTTGCTAAATGGTTCGTTGCGATGGAAAAATGTGGGTAAATTGTGGCAAACTGGCCAAACTTCAAAATCACTGGTATGGTCATTTAAATGCAATCACTGATCTATCACATGTTCTTCATATTGTTTCCTCAGAATAGAAAAGCTGCTAGCTAATAAGTGATGCTTCAAAAATGATCTAAATTCCAAATAAAATTCCACAGTGCAACTCCCCAATGTAAAAGAATTCATAACAAAACAAACACTTTAAATTCCTGAAAAATTATCTCTCAGTATCAGAGGACAAGATATCCCTCAATCCAATGATCCTCAAAGGGCTTTTATGTCTTTTTCTGATAATAGGTCCTGATGTGCCCTTATACTAGTTTCCTCTAAATCTCACTGTAGATCAGTTAATCCCTGGATTAGTCCTGCTACAATGACTTCTGTAAACACTAAACATAGACTATTCTATTTAATTTTGCTCAATTAAGAAATCTAGAAAAAAATTAAATCATGTTATCAAAAGAACTAAGGGTTAAGGTTACTTTAATGCCAAATTGTTAGTAAACAAAAACACAAAAAATCCACAAAACTACAATCAGCATTTAAGACAGTGCATTGACTCATATGCGAGCCTCAAGAAATTGCCCATAAATTCAAATTTTTTTCTGAAACAGAAAAACTTAAAACTTAGCTTATAAGATTCCATCTCAAAAAAAAAAAAAAAAAAAAATCCTTTAAAGTTTATGAATTATTCTGTACTAGAAGATTTTCAATTTCTTTTGGTAACAGATGATGAGGTCCTGAGAGTCCTGTACAGACTAAAATGTTCTTCTCCAGGTTTTGACTATATCAGCAGTAGTCGATTTAAATCAGTCAAGGATACAATAGCTAAGACTTTAACTTGCATCTTCAATCTTTCCTTACAAAAAGTTGTTGTCTCTGCTGAACTGGAAATAGCAAAACTCGTTCTGGTATACAAAGATGATAACACAGCCATTTTCAATCATCACTGACCAATTTCAAATCGATGTGAATAGTGGCAAAAGTGTTGAAAAAACCTTGTTCATCAAAGATTGTTGAATCTGGATAGGCATAACATTTCATATACACATCTATATGGATTTAGAAAGAACTCTCCCTCTATTTCTATGGCAGTCTCTCATCTTGTGAATGAAATCTATAAAGCAGGAGATAGAAAAGAAAGCACGACTGAAATCTTCTTAGGCTTAGTTAAAGCTTTCAGTACTGAGTCATCCCATTCTTGGAGTTAAAAAAAAATGTGCATTGTGTAACTACCGGTTGCTATAACAGAACCAGTTATTAAAATTAAATAAATAAAATTAAAATCTAAATGTGGACCAGTTAGTCAGAAGTTTAAGTTCGCTCGGGAGAAATGGGTGCGAGTAGAAAGCAAAATAAACAAACAAGAGTTCACTGTTAGGTTAAAAAAAAAGTAAATAATTAATAAAATTTATTCTTCTCAGCTTCTTCTTTCTTTCTCTCATTTCTTTCTTTCAAACTGGCAAATAACAACAAAACCACATATAACCCAAAATAAATAAATATAAAAGATGAATAAATAACCTTTTTCCCTCTTTCCACCTGTCAGGTAAGTAGGCTATCTAATTTGTTGAATATTAATTTAGGTCTAATATTAAGTGTTTAATTTATTTCTATTTGATTAAAATATTTTATTACTACTAATTATGTTGTTATTAAACTATTTATTCCTATTTTATTATGTTTAAACTCTATTTAGTTTCTTACCTGCAGGTAGTCTGGCTCATTTTCTAATCAGCAAATAAATAAGGAAAATAATTAACCAAATAATGATAAGGACAACAACTGTATCAACACAGCATGTAAATGACAAAACAGAAATAAAAATAAATAAATAAATAAATAAAGATCAACTTCTCTGACAGACTCTGGGTTGGCTCACCACCTCAGTCCCAACTGTAATGTTCCTCAGAACCAGCTGAGCTGAAGATTCTCAGTCTTTCAGTTGAAAACGATGAGGATGAAGAGTGAGGAAGGTGACAACGATGGGAGGGCAATGATGGGGGGAATGGGGGTGACAATTCTAAATTCTATTTCAGTTGCCGATCTATATTCACAACCCAGATCAGCTGATAATCAGCTGATCCACGGCACCGGCATAAAGCCGGCTAAAAACAACACGGAATGCTATTCCCGTTAGCATCAATACAAATGGCCAGTAATGGCCACCAATGCTAGTTGCTAACAGCTGCTAATACTTTAGAACGTTTTTGAAAGAAGCCGTTGCTAGGAGCAGCTACTACTGCTAACGGCTTTTGACAGTTAGGTTACTTATTAGCCTACAAATAAGCCTACTTTGTGACAAACTGTTTCCACTCACCAAGTTTTCTTTGAATTATAACGGCAGGATGGTAACTGTTCCAGGAGTGTTATTCTTCACTTTTTTTTTTCTCTTGGTTGGTCTCTGTCTCTGTCTCTCAAGGTGCGCACAGGCTTTTTGATGTGGGACAGTTGTCATAGTTACTGTTCTAATATATTTATTTCTCAAATTAATTATTATTTATTAATTTAACCCATAGCCTAAATATAAATTTATTCTTTTTTAATTTATTTAATATTTAATACATTTAATATTTATTTGATGTTAATTGCATTTAATGCCTCTAGTAACCAGGGGTTACAATTGCTCCAGTTTTCAAGTTACTTTAAAGACAAAACAGTTACAATGGATTACAATTACACTATTCTTTTTTTTCAGTCACTCGTGGTGTACCGCAAAGATCCATTCTTGGCCCATTGTTATTTTTAATTCATACTGATGATTTGGGTAATGTTTCTAACAAACTGTTTAAGGTATTATTTGCTGATGACATATGTCTTTTGTTGAGGTGTGATAAAGATTCTGACAGTTGATTAAGTATTAAATCAAGAACTTATTAAGATAAGTGATTGGTTTAACTGTAAAAAACTAGCACTTGATATTGAGAAAACATGACAGCCACAACTTAAAAGGTTGCCATTCTTTTATACTATGCTTTGTTTTATCCATGTATGTGTATGTAGCCTATATTTGTATATGAATGTATACACACACACACACACACACACACACACACACACACATATATAAATATATAAGTGTGTGTATATACACAGATGTATAACTATATATATGCAACGCATAGATAGATAGATAGACAGATAGATAGTTAGATAGATAGATAGATAGATAGATACTGTATTTAAAAAAAGTGAGTTCAGAATCATCAACTGTGTGTATCTAATTGTTTAAACTACACACCTGCACAAATGAACAAAGGTGTTCAGTGTCTGTCATTTTCTCAGCAATGCTATCCTAAAAGATTGTCTCTGTAAACTGCCCCCTAATAATTAGTCACTTTAACTTTATTTCATTATTTTGAATACTTGTATATATGGATGTCTGCTAGTATGTGAAATATTATCTCTGAGGGTTTTGTTTTTTTCTCTCCAACACTTTCTCTGTTCTGTATGTGTAAACAAATACAAGTAACATTTAAAAAATATTGATTGTTTTGCAATGTACTGCAATGCTTTGTCGATATTGGTTTCTGTAGTGAATCGACTTGAACTGAACTAAACTGAATTAGGTTGAACTGAATTTAACTGAAATGGACTGATTTGAATTGAAGTGAACTGAACTGATGTGACATGACTAACTGAATTAAACTGATGAGGACAAAGAACAAGAAAGAAAGACAGAAAAAGACAGAGGCAGAGAGGAAGTTGCACAGATGCAAAGCAAGACTTGCTGTATACAAAGACCTCTTACCTCAGCAGCCTTCACCTCACAAGTCTTGCCTCTGTAAATGAGCAGGTTCAGTTCCAGCTAAACACAATACGGCTTCACAGTTTGTGGGACGTGTGCATGTCGTCACAGTTATAATCACAATCTCATGTGTTCTCAGCCACATTTACGTAGTCTTCTGGGAAAGGCCGTTTCTGCTTGTGAAGTCGGAGGGAAAAGAGAATAATTGTTGTGTTCGGAGAAAGTGGTAAAACACCCAGTGTAAATAGATGCTTGTATTTCTATGTGTGTGTGTGTGTGGGAGGGGGAGTGGGGGGGTGTTGTAGAGCTGAGGCAGCGGTGGCACGACCTCGCCGCCAGCCAAAGGAAACAGAGGATGAGAGGCCATACATGCCAATAATAGCAAACATTTTTGGCTCTATTTATACGCCTGCTGGCTTCCACTGGCAGGGGGCTGTTTGTTTGTGTGTGATGCCAGTTGCCTTGACAGGTTATTTGCTGGTACTGAGTCCCATCGGAGTTGAAGAGTCCATTTCTAAAACGTTATACATTACCTTGGAAGAAAAAGCATGTCCTTGTCATTCAGTGTCTCAAAAAGGAAGAGGATCACGCCTGGAAATGTTATTTTGTCAACCAAGGACTTAGGTTACCTTTCAAAAGTAGCATAATGTCTTTTAAATGTGTACTTGTAAGTCATCTTTAAGGGTGAGGATGACATAATCCTCATGGTGAATTTAAAAGAATAAAATGGTAATTGGGGAATGCAACTGTTCTACTGGTACTGGGTAAATATGAAGCAGAAGCCTCCTTACAGGCTTCTGCACTGTGGACTAATGGAAAATGACAAGTTTTTATGCTTTTAATTTTGGACATTTACAATAGATAAATAAACAACATGCTTCTTTTTGTTTTTAAGAACTGAACCATCAACAGAATAGCTTTTTGCCCTTTTGGACTGCAGATGTTTTCTAATGCAATTTAGGATTTTTATTGTCTTCTGTTGTTGGTGTTTGGTGTCTGTTTGGTCTTGCTCTTGTGGCTTTTTTTTTGTTTCATTTTTCTCACGGCAATGTGATAAACAAAAATATATCGAACTGCTTTTGGTTATCAGACATACAAGTACACACACATTGCTTATGAGGTAGAACGTCATTTTGATCACACACTAGGCTCACACACACAGAGGCTGATGGACAAAACAAGTCTGCTTTTTAAACTGACATCCAGCTAGAACGGACGCAGAACCAGTAATTTAGCGACATCCCACGTCACACGCTGTAAGCTTGCTCATTACCACACTCAATAATGTTTTCACAATACAGTTTGGACACAAGGTCCATTTCAAATTGTGCTATTATAACCCACCTCATCTGGCATAATTGGGCGTTTCTTTTGAAACCAAGCAGCTTTTGTAAAAAAAGAGAGAAAAAAGAAAGAAAGAAAGACAAGAAACATGAAAAAGACTATGACAAAGACAGAACGGACCAATGAAGATTCAGTACAAAAGGCCATTAATAAAGGTTTTCACTTGGAAGGTGCACGTGATTTGGAAACAACTGTTAAGTGATGTGTTAAACAGGGAATGGAGAGAGAGAAAATAAGTGAGAGAGGGGCAGGAAAGGACGGGAGGGAAGGGAGGACAGGCTGAGAGGGGAGTGAAAGGAATTTAAAATCAGGCTTGATGAGGCTCTCCCACACAGTCATCTCTGAGGATGGCGACTAGTTCAAAAGCATGCTGTCGCCGATGGAAAGGCTCTCATTACAAAGGACTGAATGCCTATTTTTGAAAAATACTGCCACCTGAATCAACAACTCAAGAACACAGTGAATTCTGTCGTACACAGTATAATCGTAAAAAACAGCAGCAGTAACCCATTAGACACTTTACTTCCAGGAACTCTGGAACGAGCTGGTGCATCATGTTTGTAATTATAGTGCAACGGCAGAGATTCCGCTCTGATCGGACTGTGAATGCCTCAGGTGGCATTCAAGCCAGGACTTGAAACAGCAGATTCCGGTCAAGATTGAGTCAGAGAGAGACAAATTGACAGCCGGTCAATTGCAGCTGTAATTAACTGAGCATGTGTGTTGTTCTCCAAGGTGAAAGGCAATCTGCAGCAGGTGTGCCTGGAATATATAGTGATTCTGAGTAATGCAGACTATACATGAGACATGTCATATATGGCCATGGTAAACAGCTTGAGGCTTGTGCTGCCTGTTATTCACCAAATCATGATGCACCTATGAAAAGGAGCAGGTGACTGACTCGTGGTGACATCAGAGAGGTGTAAATGTTGGTGTTGACTGGATAATTTATGGCGGTACAGCTTGAGTGCCTGGGAATAGTTGCTGACAGCACTGAATGACACAATCCTGATGAATGCTTGTGATAAACACCACCATATTAAAAAAAAAGAAAAAAAAGAAAGGAAAACATGATTAATTCCTCCAGGGTAAACTTCCTTTTCATTTCACGACATGAAAACATCTGTGTTGGGATCCAAAGCAGCGGTGGTGAGTTTTTGATTTGGCTTCTGGTTTCCATGTAAAAACAATGCCTGAAAGTGATGTATTGTCCTTTCCGAGAAAGAGGTTGAGTGACATTGGAAATCTTACTAGCTAGGAAGAAAAAGCATGCCCTCGTCATTCAGCATCTCTAACGTGAAGAGGATCAGGCCTGTGAATGCTTTTTTGTCAACCAAGGACTTAGGTTACCTTTCAAAAGTACCATATCTTCTTTTAAATGTGTACTTTTCAGTCACTTTTAAGAGTAAAGATGATGTAATCCACATGGTGAATGCTGGTCATGCAATTTAATGGGATAAAATGGACAACTGGGGAATGCAACTGTTTACCTGGTACTGGGTGGATATGAAACAGATGCCTCGTTGCAGGCGTCTGTGCTGTTGACTGATGGAATTTGGCAAGTTTTTTGCCTTTATATTGGACATTTTCAAATACATACATTTAAGGTTTAATTTGGCTTCTAATGTTCATGTAAAAACAATGCCTGAAAGTGATGCACTGTCCTTTCAGAGAAAAAGGTTGAGTGACAGTCGACTCTGCCGAGTTGCATCTTCCAAGATGTCTTTGAAATGTTGCTGCTCCTCATGATACATGGGACCCTGTGGCTGCAACCTGCCAACATACGGACATAGATAACATACAGTATGTGTATTCATGGCCTGACTTGTATTGTTTGCAATTCATCACGTCCTGCAGAGTCTCTCTGAACAGTGGCTGAGATCTTGTGAGGTATCTTTGTATTAGATGTGTCAGCATGTGCCGTCAGTTTCTGTGGCTTGCCGAGCTGCCTCTGCACCAGTGTCACCCACACAAAGAAATGTTACCGTGTCACTGAAGTGCACCTGATACATAATGTGATTATTCATATCAACATGCAGCAACATCTATATCCCTTTTTGATGTAAAAAAACAAAAAGCAAACAAAATATGAATGCGTCACCAAAATGACTCCAACACCACATGAAAAACAGGGTAAGCAGACGGTATATCCATAGTATTACAGGCACTGCTATTAACATGCTGTGTGGGAAACTGTAAAGGGAAGGAGAAGAGCTTGGTAACGTGTGCCCTCTGGTGGATATAAAGAGTACTGCCAATGTTGCACAACGTGGACCCTCTCAATACTGCTGAGACAAATTTGCCACACAATTCAAACCGGGAAAAGCGGTAGACTGTGCATTAGGTGTTGTCGCCAACTATTAGGAAAAATAAAATAAAAATGAGGGCTCGTCCGGGATTTGAACCCGGGACCTCTCGCACCCTAAGCGAGAATCATACCCCTAGACCAACGAGCCACGCCGTGCTACTCCCCCTCTCCATTAGTTTGAGAAAATTCGGTATGTTATCTAGCTAGATCATAATTCAATATACATGCATAGTTAACTTTAAATCACTTTCTCCACAAACTAAACGAAAGCTAAACGAGGTGGGTAGGATCTGCATTTTCCCAGTGAGTGCAAGGAAAGAAAGAAAAGAAAATTTGAAACAAATCTGCCTGTCGAGTGAAAGACTATCAAGAAGAGCATTTTGTCGTCACATTTTGGTCCAGGTTGACTAATTGTTAAATTGTGGAGAACGGCTAGCATACTTGCTGATTTTCCCAGTACGGTTGTTGCTGTTTGTTTTTTAAATGTTATGCGAGCCGTTACGTATCAGACTGAGCGGAAATGGAGATATAAAGATACATCAGACTAACGTGATTAAAAATATACAGACACTCTTTTCAGGCAGAAGACCTGAAGAAGTTAAATAGCACAGCAATTGAAACGTATAAAATGGTGACTAAACAGGTAACTTAGCGACATTTGTCTGCCAGGTAGCTGTATGTGTTCAGCATCTTCACTATGTAGACTATTACGGCTGATAGTGAAATCTTAATTTTATAAGACACTTAAAATATGAATGGTGTGAATGGTGTAATGTCAACTGAGCACCGCTAGAGGTCGCCGTATAGTCATCCATTGCCCCCAGTTGATCTCTAGCTTTTTGCACGGTGAGAGCTGGGAACATCTAAGCCAAGCGAGAGGTGGCATTGTTACCTGCTTCCGTTTTCATTCAGCTTTCATTCAGGTTGTGTGCCCTTTCTTTTCTGCCTGAGATCCAGTTGATTTAGTCAAACTGCTGGGTGTTCAAGCTTATTATGCTCAAGTTCCGCTAAATAATGTGAAAGCATGACATCCAAGTAACACTCGCCATGGTCTTTTTGGGGCCATAGGCAAGATCCACAGATGACACCCCCACCCACACTGTCCTGTCTAGTGTTGCCCCACAAGACCCCTGTTTGGCTTACCCACTGAGCAGGGGGGCCTCCATTGCTCAGCTCACCCGACACCACTACCCCACACTCCCCCATTGGAGGAAATGCATGTGACCTGATGTGAATGCTGTGAGGATTGTGGACTAACTTGTTGCAGGCTGTGCAGCAACAAAACTAACTTTCAGATGGCACCCTTTAATAATAATAATAGTAATAATAATAATAATAATAATAATAATAATAATAATGGAGATACATATATAACTTGTGTGTGTTGAGGACAGTCTGCTCAGCTGTGTGTGGAAGCAGGAGCTCTCTCTCCCAGCACTCAGTCTATCTCTCTTGACCACTGACCAGACTTGGAATCACAATGGTTTTGTAACTGCAATATAACAATATTTTAACCGAGCTCCGAGCCGTTATTCTATCTGACTATACATTATGGAAATATAGAGTCCCAAACTGCAGCCAGAGAATTAAGTTTTTGTCACTTATTTGTGCTTTGTTAACAGGTCATTATAGCCTGCATGGACTGCCATCCATTTTATGTTTTTTTTTTTTTTTTGAATGAATGAATATACCATAAAACGACCAGTATTAATGTGATCACATCAGCAACACTCACATCAGCCATCCCAGATTAAACCTTGGTTATTTGTGCAAAGCTGCTTCCATCAGATGTGACTTGACACAAACCCAATAGAGGAAGCAGTGTTGCTTTCAGTGATTTCAGAATAGGTATACTCTTGATGGCTGAAGCCGGTATCTGACATGAAGTGGCGCTTGTGGGTTAATAAGCCACTGATCATGTTTTTAGACCCCAATATGTCTTTAAATCAGTAGAAAAAAAGGTATTTTGTTGTATGACGTCATTAAAAAAAAAATCATTGCAGTTCTTGTATAATTTAGCTGCTGTAGCTTTTAGTTGGTTACCCTGATGGCCAGGTAGCATGTGTGAGGGGAGTTCCTGCCCAGAATATTCCATTGAGTGTTTTCTGGTTATCACAGTCTTTATGTGGTGGGGGAAAAAAGCTCTGAGTATGCTCTGAGTGTGCTGATAACACAGTTTTAAGATATGGACTACTCTTGCAGATATGTCTGATTAAAAGGATATAGCCTGTGGTTTGTTAAACACAATTTAAAAAAATTTCAGCACAGGAGAGAGCAGTGGGGGTTGACACCCACTCCATGGACCATTTTTTGTAGAGTAATTCATCTTCCAAATAAACAGTCTTTCTCCTTCAGTGTAGGGCAGTTCCACCTTTTGAGTAAGCCAAACTGATTCTGTTAAAGTCCTTTAATACTGTTTTCTACCAACTGAATATATTCGAAAAAGCTGGCCCTAGAAGAAAAATTCTTTTTGTGTGTGTGTGTGTGTGTGTGTGTATGTGTGAAACCAAGAATCTGAGCATGACCGTATCCTTGAATCTCAGTTTGTATGAAATCAATGCAAAGTATGAAGCTGCTCTCAAGCAAAAATACAATATATTTTATTATTAAGAAGTAGCGACAGATTCAATAAATTAATATTCAATGAACATTCATTATGAAAGCAGTCCTAGTTTAAAAAGTAAAACAATGCAATAATATTCACACTCTGCAGTATAGGGGCTTGCACTCTATTCTGATATAAGACTAAGAAAAGCAATTTTACCACTCAGTATAAAAATGAGGACTAACTCCATGACGTTTTTTTGTAACCTTTAAAACCAGTGGCTTGTAGTTGACCATTGACCTGAGAAACACGCCTGGCTTGCTTCCTGGCTCACAGAAACTGCTTTGCTCAGTGTCGGGCCATGGACGTCATACATGAAGGTGTGGAGCAGGATGACGCCCTTGGAGACTCTCAGGCCATTTGGTCGCATGTCTAACAGATGGCAGCTTCAATTCAGACACCCATAGCAGGAGGGGTTGGCACAGATTTCACAAGGATCTGAAGGTGTGATGATACGCGCTGGAAATGCAGAAGAACATGCAGTATAAATATTTATGTGACATAAAATGTGTTTCTCTGCTACATGAGGGCCCATTTATCCCATGTATTGAAATACTGCTAATATTGACAATGGGAGGAAGTGTATCAGTCTCATTTGCAGGGCAACACACCAATGAGTATGTTGTCCTTGTCTAATGTGCTTAATGGTCCCCAAAGACTATTTGCTCAGCTTTTTCATGAGCCTTTTGTCTGTAATCATTATTTCAGAGCCACTTAAGAGGTGTGGCAGCACAGAGCAGGATGTGCATTATACGACAGGTAAACACCCGACTATCGAGGAATCCATTTGAGCAAAGACTTTGCTCAAATGACAAAAAGACTTTGACCGCAGTGAACACCTGCTGCATGACAGCACAATGGGTTCATCAGACCGAAGCCTGCAGCTGCTGTCATTATCTTTAATCACAAGTTGGAGTGTGTGTGTCTGAGTGGGAATGTGGTAGATTAACCAGTGTGTCGAAAAAGGCCAGAGCGAGATTGCTTGCGGTATGAAACAAAATTTCTCAATGAACCTTCACAGGTCATTTTTGTTGACCTTGTAATATGAGGAAGATATGGCTGTTGTGGTGGATTGTTGAGCTAATGATTGCGGGAAAAAAAAGAAAACAGTGTTCTGTAGTGGTTTAAATAGTAAGCATGCTGTGAGGAGTGTATAAGCACAGTCCTTTTCCCCATCATCTGGATCATGTTCAACAGCTGTTGTTGATGATTGGGATGTACAAGTTTTTGTTTTTCGATGTTATTAGGTAATTATTACAAAGTAAGTATCAAACATTTCACTGGCATACACAATGTGGTACCCTCAGGAACTGTGTAGGCAGCAGGTCTGCTGGGTACTATGAGAAGGAAAGGTGTCTTTCTTCGCATTCATTGATCGGAAAACTCATTAGAAAGAGGGGGAAAATCAGTCATTGAACGTAAGAATTTCAATATTTCACATCCAGTATTCCCCTACTATATTTATTCGTGCAGCTTTAGCACTGCCGTACCTAGTCTGGAGAAGATGACAGCTGTCCCACTCTCCTGGCACACTGGCAGAAAAACGGCTGGCAGGGCAGGGTCGGAGCAGACTACTCCAACACCGGTGCCAGCCACATGTGGGCTGATGTGGGCATCTAAATCCATCAGCTCCTTCAGCTTCTTCACCGCTTCCAAGGGAAAGCTCCGGTCTCCGTCCTGGAGAGGAGAGGACACACTTTGAGAGGCAAGAACAACTCACACATCCAAATACTTTCAAGCTGAAGCCCTCTTGACTGCTTTGGAGTCTTTGGAGCAAGCTGCCAAAAGGCCACTGGTGCAGTGAAGTGGCACTGCAGGATGAAGCTAATATTAACTGATTGAATGTTTGTGATCACCCTCAAGATGTAGGATCATTTTATATGCTCGACACATTCTCAGATGAATTTGCAAATTTCTGCATCTTCCATAAAAACCTGTCTTAACAATGATAAGAAATGATAAGAAGAGCAACCATTATGAAAGCGATGCACTCATGAGGATGAATCCAATAAAGAAAATAGGTCAGTTCTGACAAAATATTGTACTTGAATGGAATTAAAATGAATAAAATGAAGAGGGTGAACTCTGAAAGAAACGACAAGCAACACACTGATGTGGAACATTAAAAAGTCCACATTTTCCCATTATTTCAAAGAAGAGGTAATACTCACTTTAACATGCACGCCCAGAGATCCGCTCCAGACACTCAGCACCAGCAGCAGGATGACATTCAGCGCTCTCATTTTCATCTTCAGACCAGGTCAGGATCCCTCAGGGTTTCGAGGTGTTTCTTCTGTGGCAGCTGTGTGTCTGCTCTGCCTCTTATAAAGGGGCTGGCTAGAGTTGTAAGTAACTTATTAACAAGGGTTGGGAGAAGTGGGTGACTGAGACCCAGGCAAGCGTCTGATTCCAAGATAACCAAAGATGAAAAGGTTAAGTTTATAACCTATCTTTTTTTGGTTTATAACCTCTATCTTTTTTGGTTTATAACCTCTATCATCTTCTTGTAGTTTATAACCTCTGTGTGCATTGTTTCTTCCGTCAGCGGGATGTCCTACTGTTGACT
This sequence comes from Myripristis murdjan, assembly GCF_902150065.1. Taxonomy (NCBI): domain Eukaryota; kingdom Metazoa; phylum Chordata; class Actinopteri; order Holocentriformes; family Holocentridae; genus Myripristis; species Myripristis murdjan. Next base: position 4,098,176 of record NC_043984.1, read on the forward strand.
TTGGGTTCCAGACTTCTGCATGCGATGCCTCAGAATGACGCAATAAATCTGATCGTCTGTTTCTCTCCCACAGATATTAGTCACTCACCTGTCTGATAAGGAAAACAGCCGTACCTATAGTGAGAAAACATATAGGTCAGCAGCTCTTGTTTAAATAGCTACGCTATTTGTTAATGATTATGGCTGCAAATGTCAGCTTTTTCCCTTAAAAGAGAAGAGTTTGGTTCCACTTTCTTAATTCAAACATTGCTTATTCTCTCAATTCAAAACCTTAAATTATTTTTTAAAAATGGCATTTTGGAAAGTGAGTCCCTCATATTAAGGTAACTCTGGTCTTATGCACATCTACGGACTTAAAAAGGAGAAGCTCTTTCTCAAAGTCAGATAACAGATAACCAGCGGTGAAATCAGTGACATCAGCATGAGTCAAAAGCTGGAACTCCTACATCAGCAATAAATTTTAGTCTGAGCATGTGCTCATACACTTCAATCAGAGTTTACAGGCTTTATTTCATAATGATCCTAGATATTGTATTAACTCTTGCTGATTAGTTTCACAGGGAGAAAATCCAAGATTAAGCTCTTGAGGGTTTGAATTTCTTGTTTCCATCACTTCTAAAAAGACTTTGTTTTTTTATATGCTGTGGACTGAACCCAGCTGTGTAGGGTCATGAGAATAACTGTGAAATAATAATAATAATAATAATAATAATAATAATAATAATAATAATTGTGAAACAATGATGTTTCTGGGTGGGTTTAAATGGGGTACCAATTAATTAAAGCAATCAGTTACTCTCAAAAACTATAACTTGAAACCTGGTTTGCTGAAATGTCTGTCATGTTTCACCTTCACCCCAAAGCTCCACTAAAGCTTGTCTTCATGATAAACATACCATCTTATATCCTCCCTTCATCCACTATCATCAACTTTCCTAGTTCCAGCTGATTTTGCCTTTCCTGCCTTGGGGGGAAAAAAAGAAATATTTCCCCTCCCCAACACCTAACCTTACCTCCTCATTTATCTAAATATGAACATCCTTGGGACACAGGCATCTTTTGACTGTGTATTGTTTTGATCGCTGAACTCTTATTGGCTGTGTTCCATGTTGGTAATAATGAAATTTAAAATTATTCTACTGGTACTGCACTTAACTGTTAGCTACTCTGGTGTGTCAGTGAAGTGAAGTGTCTCTGAACTGTAAGTTACATATCTGGCAGCCTAAATCTGGATGATAAGGGCCCAGTCAGGAATTGGCACAATACTGTTGTGTCTGTACCCACATCCTAACAGGCATTTGTATGTATATGATCTATTTATCATAATTCTACGCTCTCAAAGGTATTTTTTCTGCTGCAGTTCATTCAGTTTATGACTGTAACATCTTTTCCCATTTTGGCATTGTTAACCTTAGTGTGGACACTCCCATCTTTGTTGTCAGTGTGCATGTTATTGTTCTAGTTTTTAAGTTTATTGCCCCTAGAGACAACACACCTGACACTGAGACAGTCCCTGGCTGTTTAAAAGAAATGCAAACTTTTTTTTAAACTTTTGAATACAAATCAAATCTTGCAAACTTAATTGGATGTGTATTAGACAGCGGTCTGAGTGAACAAAGAATAGCATTAAAGCATTAAAGATAGTGGGGAAAGGGGGAAAGGAAGGATGGGTTGCTTTAGGAGGACATGCTCAGTTTCTTGATGGAGCTTATCTCAGCTTGCTTGCCAACTTTTTAGTGTCCTGTTGTTCTGAGAATGCCATTTGCTTATTACTGGCAGACCTGACAAAATTGTGTAAAGTTAAGTGGCAGATTTCCCAAAATAAACTTGTCTGTTCAAGGCACCAGGTGGGAAAAAAAAAATTTCCTGCATTTGGATGGCAATTAAGTTACAGTACAGCTGCACCTCACTGTGGTCCACAACAACAGAGGCCCAGAGAATCTGACTATCTCCACAGAGTTAGGGATGCAAAAATATATCAGACCAGAGCAAGTGTTCGTATCTTGTATTTTCTTAGGGTTACATTGGTACTTTCTTTTAAGTAGGGTGGTGTTAAGGTCTGGAATACGTTACTATTGCACAATAAAGGTACAGTTAAAGCATTTCTCTTTAAAAAGAAGGTCAAAGGCTGTCTTATGGACAATCTTGAAATACAGTCTAGGAATAAAACAGATTAAGTTTATTGTGGTATCATGTTGTGTGGTTGTATCACTCTGGGTTACTGCTGCTTGACCTAGTTTTGCCCAGTAGAGGTTTTAGGCACGGGCGAAGCGGGCAGCCGCCCGGGGCGGCATTTTTTCATGTCACGTGGGGGGCAGCACGAGCGCAAAAAAAAAAAAAAAATCAGCAGCGCTGCAAAGCAGTTTTCTATTACCGTATTCATCTGAATATAAGACGATATCTTTTCCATTGAAAATGCCCTGAAAAAACGCCCTTGTCTAATATTAGGGGCCTAAGCAAATACTCATGTATTGTACTGTAGTATAGGCTCGCCTGATGCCGTGATTACCGGCGAATGGCCGCATTGCGCAGTCAATAATCAACCATGTTGTCTGTGTCATTGCCTGTTGTGCTGCTGCAGGCGTATGAACAAAAGTTGATTTATAATGAAAGGTATGGCAGTGTGTGTGCGTGTCGCTCACCTGTCAGATCCGGCAGACCTGACTGGGTGTGCGCGGCACCGGTCGGTATCAGGCCGACCGGAGTAGTAACACGGAAGGGCGCAAGGCAGTAATTTCGCCCAGGGCGGCCACATGGGCAGAACCGCCACTGGTTTTGCCATTTATGTTTTTGGTTTGTAATGGTTTGTTGTTGAGAACCTTGACTTCTCTGAGAACATCAAGGATAATGACTTTGTTGCTGTATGAACTAAATTAAAGATTAACAATTGAAAACCGTTATTGTCCATTAATAATTATAATAATAATAACAATTACAACAACAACAACAATAATAATGATACATTTTATTTGTAACGTACTTTACATAATAAACAAATTTCAAAGCGCAAATATGCTAAGTTAAAAACAGACAACATGATAAAATACATTAAAAGGCTTTAGTAAAAAGGTAAGTCATTCATGCAAGCACAAATGAATAAATCCGGAAATTTAAACAAAGCTAAAGCTTAACATAACTTAAAATGTATATGATGCAATAAAATTAGTAGGCTATTTACCTTTGTTTTGTGTCAATATTGACACCATAGAAGAATGTACTAGCTCTTTATACACATATGCACATAGATATACTGTACTGTACAAAATCTGATGATTTCAAAACTCAAATGCAATAAAACACTGTCACTGTATTAACTGATTTTGTGACATCTTTTGATTTTAGTGGACAGTTGATACACACCTGAGCTGTTTAACTAATGACGTAGAAATGATTTACAGAAGTGAACTAATGGTATAGTAGATAAGATTCAGACTTACAAGGCAGAACTGCCGTGTGGAGTTCGAAGGTGGTAAAATGTACAAGTTTTAGTTGTAACTGTACATGCAGCTGCAGGTAAAGCATAAGCACGGCAGAAACAAGTATAAGTTATGGTTCTGTAGTGATGAAATAATGTTCAGTGTCATTAATCTCATCGATGCAAGTGATCATGCCCATGATAACTGATACTTTACACTTTTCTGTTCACATTATGGACAGAAAAACTACTGCAAATACCCAGACTGGGCAGGCAGCAGATGTATATGAAGCGTGGATAATCACCATAATGCATGCTTGATCAGGGCACGCCTGAAATTACTGCATCTTAGAATTTGCCTTGATGTACACTGGAGCAGACACATACAGGAGATGTGTACATGTTTATGGATACAAGGATCCATGTAACACTCCAGTATTCACATTCATCATTAAATAATGACATGCCCTCAGGCATTAAAGGCAAACAGTATGGCTGCAGCTGTAGAGGTGAAGGCCTGGTGAAGGTGCACTGGATGTCTGCACTGAAATCTGCACATGTCATGAAATCAATTATTCACAATGTAGACCATGGACATAAACAGTGAGGCTAAGGCTTGTGCAGGTGTTGTGAGCAGTGCAAATAATGAATGAGTGGGAAGTAGCTTGGTAATAAGGTGTAAATGTAGAAGGTGTAGGGACAGTTGTATGGAGGCAGGCTGGCTGAGTAGCATGACAGCGCGTAGGTCCAGCTATTTCTGCCAAAATGCCCAGCAGCCACCAATAAGAGACTGTGACTGGACAGGGCAGCAGGTGTGCAATTGTTACATGTGCTCAGCAAACTTTCCCTGGTCAAGGAAGAGGTAAAGACAGCCAAATAGTGCAGTGGCAGTTTTACCTTTATAATAATAAAGGTAAAGACAGCTAATTGTATTGGGGAAAAAAAGAACACAGTAAGCTTGGCTGTCAGTCTATAAGGTGTTTTATTTAAAACAATGTAAGTAAAAAAAAAATATGCATACAGTGCTTAGTTAGATGGAGATGTAACAAATGGAAATAAAATGTAAATATAAAATGTATGGTATGAAGAGTGAGCAGAAAAATAAGTGCTAAATATGCTACAAAGTAACAGGTTGCAGAAAACGGGCCTTATTGTGTCTGAACTTTTTTTCTTTTGGGTCATTTTGGTCTGAAATTGATGTCAAAGTTCACAAATTTCCAGAGTCAGAACCTTTGTCTTCATGGATCATTAACTCTGCTCTACTCTTATCATGGCATGCAACAATAGCAGGGGAAAATATCACAAGTCTGAAGCTTGGCAAGGTGGTTTCCTGTTCCCCTCTGTGTTCGCTGGGTTTGTTTAGCAACCTGTGCAGGCAGCAAAGGCGCAGATCTCACAGACATCCAGGGGCACCATTGCTTTAGGAGAAAAAGACAACAGAAATACTTTAACTCAGCTGAGTTGTTGAGTCATCTGAACTTGAACAGGAAAGGTCTGTTTATCAGAAATATTAACTTTTGTATTGAGGTACTGAAGATTCAATGGCCTCACCCAGTCTGGAGAGAGCCATGTTGGCTCCTTTCTGCTGGCAGAGGGGCAGGATCTCCTGTGGCAGGGTGGGATCGGCACAGACAGACACAGCACTGCTCCTGAGCCGTGGGTTTTGTTTTCCAGTCAGCTCCTGGAGCTTCCTGACAGCCTCTAGTGAGAAGGAAAATTCACCCTCCTACAGAAAAAAGCAGCTGTCAGTACTTAAGCATATAAGATGATGTCCAACAAAATGGATCACATTACAGCAACAGCAATAAAAGTTATGAGGATGCTCTTGTGGCTGCATTGGTATTCAGGTCAAATAATGTGACAAAATAACATGCAGTCCTTAGCGCAGCATTAATATAGTTTGTGGTCCATGAATAGACCAGTGCAGTTCTGCAAATATGAATAACAGCTAGATATATCAATATATTTATAATGCAATGTTTGTTTTAATGTGAGAAAAATTGTCATTATGAAGGCAGTCAAAATCGGGCGGTCCCATCCTGCAGAAGTTAGATGTGAGAGGTGCACTTACTTGGACCTGCACTGCCTCAGTGGCCAGACTGACGGCCAGGATTACGAGAGCAATGGTGGAGAGCATGGTCTTCATGATGACTGATGGCAGGACTTTGTCTTCTGTGTTTTTCTGTTGCTGTTGCTGTGCTATGCAGGCGCTCAGGTCAGCTCTGCCTTCCTTCTGTTTCCATGCCTCCTTTTAAACTCTTCTGCCCCACCATGCAGGGGTCATGTGATCGGAAGTGCCACAAATGGGTGCAAAAGTTTTCCCACGGGTTAATGTGTAGCGACGGGCTTTTACAATCTTGTGAAGAGAAATTCATAAGCACTACTCTGACCTCATCACCTGTCTGAGTTTTTTTTATGGATCCCTGGCTCTCTCTCTCTCATAATTGATCACACCTCTGTCGGGCAGACAGGTTAAACAGTAACCTTGCAGTTCAGTCATGCAAGGTGCTTCCATGATGAAGCCACACCAGCCCTTTGTTAGTAGGACCTATTACTCACGCCACATGCAAATTAATCAACTCTGTTTTTTACTTTGAAGTATTTGACAGAGCTGGGTCAAGTTCTACTTAAAAGTGTTTTTGAAGTGCATGAAGTGTTTTAATCTGTTAATCTGTTGTTTTTTGTTGTTTAATATACGCTTCATCATATTAGAATTGACAGAAGATTGAAGACTTATACGCAGGAAGTACCGTGCAGGAATGACTGCTTGGACCCACAATGTCACATATTGTGTGTTGGGAGATTGTGTTATCCTTCAGTGTGAATGAAGACTGCTGACTCTGGCTGATAGATCCTGTGTTACTTTTGCTAACATCTTTGTTTTCATGAGGCCGAGCATGACCATGCTAGTCAACAGTGAAACGTACAAGACAGACGAAGACTGAATGGGGACGAAAAAGTGAGGTCACATTGTAACAATAGCAACGCCCATGCAAGATTTTCAACTCTTGCTCCACTCTAGATATAGTAAGTTGCTAAACAACTTCATTCTGAGAGATTAATCTTACAAAATTGTATAAAATGGCAGTATGCTTGGATCAATCCATATAAGTTCTATATAAAGCCAGCTGATGTTGCACACTTATTTTGTTTTGCCTTGTAAAACTATTGGCCACACTCCAACCAAAGCAATATTGGAAGCCACAATAAGGAACTGCTGGCGTGGCTTAGTTACAGTGCACTGAACTGGAAAACAGAAACAAGACATCAACATAGATTGTCCTCACGGAAAATGACAAGAATTATGTGCCAGGATCGGACAAGCTACCAATACGCTTGGTCACTTTCACCAGAAGAGCTGCTGCTGTGTGATTAGCTTCGGCGCGCTCCAACTACGTCATGTGGTTTGTTTGTCTGATTGAACGACTTAGTTACTGATGGACAGATAGCTGATCCAATCACCTGCTGCGTATTTTTCCTGAATGCCTGCTGCTGCTGCTCCTTTTCCAAATAATTAAACCCAACAGAGCCCAGACTAGAGGCTGTGTTTCATTAGTAATCACACTTGTGAGAATTCAAATTGAGATTTTCAAGAGACTGCAAGAATCTCACAACTCCAGGTGTACGATCTAGACAGGACCCACTGACTTCCCCTCGGGCCTTGGTAATGGAACACACTCGTCTTTGTATGCTCACATTGTCTTGATTTTTATAGGTAGAAAGAGGCCTACCTGTTGACTTAAGAGGCTGCTCTCTGTGAATGATTGTGGTACATTTGCATTAGTTTGCATTGGCCTGCATCGTTTTTTGTTTTTGAAATTTCTCTGTTTCTGATATTGCATGACTCCCACATTTTTGGAACCAGCTCCTACTTTGAAAACACCACTTCTGAAGGTTGATCCAGTTTTCATTTTTTTTTTTTTTTTTTTGCATTCTTTATTCCTAAAGAGCTATGATAACTACATGAAGTCCATACACAAAACCAACAACAGAAACAGAGAAGAAGACCACAATAGAAATAAATTATCCTTTAACTTTATTATATTTCAGTGCATATGTATTTGTTTGTTTTTGTGCTCTACTCATTATATAGTCTGTGACTATATAATGAGTAGAGCACACTGATCTGTTATGAAATGGGAGGACTGGTAGACTGATCAATGTGTAAGTGTGTACCTAATGAAAATCAAACATAAATGTGTCTTCCACCAGTCCACCAGCCACCTGGTCCTGGAAAACAGAAGAGAGCTTGGAACAGCGAAAGCTCCCTTTGACCCCAGCCAGCGCCACACCTTCCTGATGGTTAGAGAGAACAATAGTGATAACGATCCTTCTCTTCATTCAGTCTCTTCATTTCCTGATACGTGGTCTGATGTTGACACGCTGGCTTGGATTTAGCAGCTTGAAGTCCTACACAGGTCCAGGTTGCAGTCCTCAAATCATGAAAAATGTTTGATGATTGAAGATTGTTGGGGCTTTTATATGCTAGTTATATATAGCATGAGCCACGGAGGGCTATGAAGGTGTTTTTCTCCAAACAAATATTTCACTGATGAGCACAAATTTAGCCAGAGAGGAGGAAGCGAACTGCCAAAATCAACTGGTTTAGTCTTTGGTTCAAACAAAAACTTGCAGGCTCTTGAGTGTCTCGAGTGTGGAACAACCATGTTCCACTTTGAGAGACAGATGAGAACAGACTTTGGATTGTGATTTTGACAGTGCTGATGATTTTTGGCTCTTAGTTTTTCACCACACAGAAGGCACTTTGTATTCGGCCACTTACACTGACTTCTGGGGCACACAACCAGTGTTCTAGAAAAATGGTCTGAAATTCACAAATTCCTGGTTTAATAGTGCGCTCTTCTCTGTTTGCTAGCATGTAAACCTTGTATTCATATTTCAACACACCTCGGTCAGATTTGAGGTCAGTGCCAAATCCTGAGTTTTCTGTGTGCCATTATGATTCCAGCACCCAGCTTTGTGTCCATGAGCCTTGTTGAAACCAGCAAAAATAGCGAGGAAAGTGAAGACTGGTTTTCCACTGCGCAGTCTTTACCTTTCATCAGGTTTCCTTTTCTATTTCCTCAGTTAGTCTGTGTATGATTGAAGCTATCAACAGCAGTTGTACACTGCAAGCAGGAGGGTGATGATGCTCTATTAGGAATCTACACAGACTCTGGTCATCCATTCATCCCTTCCAACACTAAATCTGCACAATCAGAAGGTATTTTAAAGGACCATACCAGTGATTTTGCACACTCTTACTGGCATTGTATTTGACATCCTGCTACACACCATACACAGAACATATGGTAAGGAGCTGCTTGAGCCCAGTGCTATGTGGGCTAAGGACCACAGGATTATCTGCATACATAATATGGTTCACCAGAGTATTACTAATCAGGCACCCAGTATAACAGGCTCTCAATTGCTTGGACAGATCATCAATATATAAAAAAGAACTGGGGACAAAATACCCCCTTGTCTGGCATCATTGCTAACCCCAAATGGGGCTGAAAAAGTAACACAGAATTCTCTCCCTCTTTAACTCAATAAAGCAAAAAAATATTCTATGATTAACACAATCAAAAAAGCTTTGGAAAAATCAATAAAACACATAAGAAACGTTGAGTTTTAACTTCTGTATTTGTTTACAATTTCCTTTAAATGGTTATCTGTGGAGTTAATAAACTCATTTAATCTATTCAGCAGGATGCTTTCCGTGATTTTTAACAGCATGCTGGCTAAAGCTATGTAGTTTTTTATAGGTTGCATACTTTACTAGATTAATGACTGGCACCGACCGAACAGACAACATTTGTGTCTGATAAGAAGCCATGAATCATAAAGCTGATAAAAACAATTAGCAGGAAGAGGAGCTATCCTCAGGCTGGCACGTGTAAGGTGTTCAGCAGTGATATGGTCTAAATCCGTGTACCTTTGTCTCAATCAAATTAAAGCTTTTTCTGTCATGAAATATATTTTAAAGAAAAACACTAAATTTTTTCCGCCCAAATTTAATTTTTCCCCCCTATAGAGGATTAATATTAACCCTAACCCTTTGGCATGATTAACAACAGATACAGCATTGACAGTTCAGTTATCTATGTAGGCTGTACCCAGTCGATAAATAAGCACAGGCCCTTTTGATTTGCTTCTATGGTAAATCAGGCTGCCATCTGTGATAGCCTATGATCAATAAATAAGTATAGGCTCCAGGCCTACACAGTGTTAGTCTGATGGATAGAGTTTACTGTATTCATCCAGTTTTCTCCATAGGACAGGAACCGTCTGTTCCTAGCCTTGTGACTTTGGACAACTGCAGTAACCAATTAGTTGAGAATTGTTATAATGTCAGAAAGTGACAAATTAATTAGGCCTAGTATTAACATAGGCTAAATATAACTTTAAATGAGACTTTATAGACACTTGTTGCATAAAACTTCCCTATGAATATAATGTAAGACTGTCTTAGACTGCTGAATGTCTACTGGAGGAGTGCAATGCTGAGGAAAAGTTTTTTTTTGTTGTTGTTATTTTGTAGTTGTGATCAACAGAATGGAAATCTGATGTGACACCAGCTATGGGAGAAAATAACACCCTGTAACACCTGATGCATCTGTGCTGTTAGTGACAGGCAGTAGCTCCACAGTAACATCATCAGTTCCCTCAGTGTGTCAGTTAATGAGATGCCACATTAAATTAAACTTATGTTATCATTTGTAACATGGTCTAATGGCTGTCAGTTTGATTGTATGTGCACTCCATCAGTTTGCAGCATGTGTGCATTTTAATGTGTGTGTGTGTGTGTGTGTGTGTGTGTGTGTGTGTGTGTGTGTGTGTGTGTGTGTGTGTGTAGGAGTTGTCCATGGTGCTAGATAATGCTAGATAATATCGGAAAAACAAAAACTGAAACTTGACATCCAATAACATAACAATAATAATAATAATAATAATATATGATTTTGAAATGGGCAATTCTGCATAAAAGTACTTTTAATTTTGCTATTTTAAGTATATTTTGATGCTAATGCTTTTGTGAGATTAAGTAAGATCTTTACAAAAGTAATACCCTCCTTTTAGTAGTACCCTCCATTTTCCTGGTTTGTTCTATTCTAATCTAATCGATATTATATTTCTAGGCTCTTTGGCCACATAGATAATAAACATCAGCTACAAACCCTGTCCTAGACATTACATGTACTCTGTCTGCAGGCCGCCCAGTCAGTCAGTCAGTCAGTCAGTCAATCAGCTTAAAACCCAGCACACTTGTAATTATAATGACTAATTCATTATTAAAAAGTTCATCATGAAAGCAGGCTGCAATTATAGCTGCTGTGCAGCAATGGTTGGGGCTGGGCAATTTTCGGCAATTCTGAGCAACAAGTGGAGAATAGGAAGATGAAAAGAAAGGTGGCATTCTAATGTGCATTTTGCATCAGTTGAGGCTTGAGCTCACAGTTTCTGGCATGAAGGACAATGCTCTATCTCACTGAGCTAATTAGCAAGTGTCAAGTCATGTGAGGCTTCACAAACTGACTGAGCCAGTCACATGATAACAGCCACCTATGCATGGAAAGGGAGATTTCAAACCACTGTAAAAAAAAAAAAATAATAATAAAAAATAAATAAATAAATAAATAAATAAATAAATAAATAAATAAATAAATAAATAATAATAATTAAGTCATAAAGAGAAAAATGGAGATGTTGGTCATTAGTTTTTAATGACTGATTTGCCTGATGACTGAAAAACTGATGTTTAAGTGTAAAGTGCACAATGGTCAACATATGGTTGATTTATTATAAATTTTCAAAGTTTTGATATTTAGAGGCTTGCTGTAGCGCCACCATCAGGACTATTGGCTTGAGTTTGCAGCTGAGGAAATCTGGCATGGGACTGGACCTTTGAGCAAAATTTGGTGATTTTTCGCACATGGGAAGTAGGACTTCCTCAGAGGAAAGAAAGAAAGAAGAACACGCATGTCTAATTACTTTTTGATAGACTCTAAACCAAACCTGAATTATCCACTCAGCCTTCAGGCCATCTGAATCACTCCTACTCTCTTTCTAAACTCTTTAAATGTTTTGTCTCATCTCTTTAACTGCCCCCCCCCCCCCCCCCCCCCCCCCCCCCCCCCCCCCCCCCCCCACACACACACACACACACACACACACACACACACACACACACGCCAAACCTCCCCCACTTTTTTTCTCCTCAGCCCCTACTCAGTTTTTGCCTTTTCACTCCTCATTCTGCCCCCTTGTCTTTATGTCTTTCACTAATGTCCTCCTTTTCCTCTGACTGCCTCTTTTCTCGTCTTTTTACTTTGTTCTCCTTTCTCTCCTCTGTCACTTGCTTTTCTCCCTCTCTCTCTCCCCTTCTCACCTCTTCCTCTCTCTGCTGCTGACCAAAGAACCCCAGTGTAGGAACAACTCATCCTGGAGGAAGCAGACACAGAACTCCCCCCATCATTCCAATTCCTCCCTAGCAGCTGAGGCCAATAAAAGGAGCCCTTATCACCTTTTTGGAGCCCAAAAGGTCTCCAACATCTTCACTCCCCACGTAGAGCTGGACTGGCATTCGTGTGGATTCCCGCTAGTCATAAATGTCGAGCATCAGTAAGATTGCTAGCTGGGTTCAAACACCTTCTAACCCAATGGACATAGATAACGCTTCCCAAACCACAGCAGGAGGGTTCACACATCGGGCAAAACCATTATGTGTCGTCACCAAAGTAACAACCTTGCATTCTTTGGTTAACAAAAACAACCAAAGACGTACATGACTGACCTGCAAAGTAAGACACTTTACACGCACACGCACACGCACACACACACACTCACAGTCACAGGAAACCACTGGTCGGTGCTCTCCTTGTTCCCATACACACCCAATGGAGAAAATGACTGTTGATCACAAATGGACCTTATTCCATATTATATGTAACAAACCCAATGTAAATGCTCTGTCTAAAGACCAGCAAAGGTTATGTGGATGTTGTGATAGTTAGGAGGGCTATGCAACCATCTAATCTGGGGCATTGTGGGGGATTGTTAAAATCTGTCATAACTGTGTCTTACTCAGGACACTGGTTAATATGTCATGTCAGATGTCTTTCTTAACATTAGACCAACTTAATTCAAGTTATTTGGGTTTGGCAATGTTTAATAAACACTGCAATCCGCTTTCAGAGAGGACCGCCCTTGTGGTACTTTTAGCCACAAAATTTGACACCCAGGGGACGGCCCCCTAGTTAGCAGATAACTGAAACACATCTCATTGGCCAAACAGTCCCATCCGGGAGGGTCCCCCAAAACGGGTTAAAACCACCATGCACCTGAGAATGAGCTGAGCAAAGTGAGCAGAGCAAAGTGGACCAACATTAGAGCAAGAAGAACAGAGCTAAAAGTGGGTTTTATGACAACTCTCTCTTTTGGAGCAAACATAAGAGCAATGCATCTGAGAATCGCAGGCTTTTGACAACCCTTTGGAGCAAGTAACATGTAGCAAATTTTGGAGCAACATGAAGCAACTTAGAGAACTTGATTAACTCAAGACTCAATCAAAACTCAATCAAAATGTGCGTATAGAGCACACTGAGAAAGTAACAGAACACGTGTAACATGTGAACGCGTGTGGAAGCGTAAGCAACATCTGAAGCTGTGCTCCATCCGAGCAGCATCCGTCTGAGGAAGAGAGATCTCTGCCGATGTGAACTCCGTTGCCAGACTCCACTCCTCGTCTCATCCCGAGGGCTCCCCTGCTACAGTCCAGCCTTCTCCTGCCAATCAACCTTCACCACTGCTCTGCAACTCAGCAAGAAGTTATCCCCAGGCATAAGCAAGTATCTCTCCAGCACACTTTGCTTAGATTCCTGGTGTTCATTTAACTCATCATGTTAGTCTGTAATTGGTTCAAGTTCTTACAAAATGCTCCAGGTACATGGTGGTTGATTAGTCCACTTCAGTGTATCGAGTCATAATCTTTCCATCCTTGTATTTGTTCCTGCCACTGTTTATATCTTTTAGTCCAGTCAACTTTGCTCTAGCCCTACTTGTGTGTCAAAAACACTGCACGCACACCCTGGCCATTTCTTTGTATCTCCAGTGGATGACAAAGCTACTAGTGTGGATAAATCCCAAACCCAATAAACAATATGTATGGACAAAACTGAGTACCTCAATCACTGTTCTTGTGATTAAACTGTGCTTCTGACGCCAGGGTTCACAGGAACAGAAAAGGCAAGGTAAGCCTAATAAACAGCTGCTCTGTGAAAATGAATAAATGAAAAATCAGTAATGCTCAAAGTTGTGTGTATGTTGTTATCAGACAGTGCTCTTCTCTCTCTCTCTTGCTCTCTAGTGATGGCGAGTCATTTCAGGAGAGTTGATTCTTTGACTCTGACAAGTTACAGAGTCAGAGTGAACCCTAATGCAATGACTCCAGGAATTAAAGTCTTCTCTTTTTCTGTCGGTCAGTTTCATACGTTTTCACAGTTGTCAAGTCTGCTTATTATAAGAAACTTTGGGTTTGTTTTTTTTGTGCCATCGCTTATAAATGTTGGTAGTCATGGGTTGCGGTTTTCTGGGCTTCTTCCTAAAGTGTAGTTGCTTGATTGGGCTTGCTCCCTATATATGTAACATTAAATAAAGTTTGACTGAGCCTCATGTAAGCTGTCATATCTCTGCCTGCTGTCAGAGCCATGCATGCACAAGCAAACATTAAAATCCATAGCAGAGATTCTTCATGTTATTTAAACGCAGGATAGTTTGTCCTGTTGCAGGATCCATCCACAACCCCTTTCAACCCCCCACCCACCCCACCCATCCCCTTCCCTTCCCCTCCCCATACACACACAGGTGACAGCCAGTGAGTGTGAGACATTTCAAATTAAAATCAGGCAACTGATGGAGTGTCCTTGGCTTGGCCAGGGACTAAATGGGGGGGAGTACAACAAAGAGTGGGAGAAGGAGAGGGGATTAAAAGACTGGATTTGACCTTGAGTGGGAGATGATTCATGAGTGAAATATGTATACAACATGCAGATCTTGTTTAATATGCTAGCACTGATGAACATAAAAGAAACACAGTACCGTTCTTGTCTATGAGGCATGTGAACATTGGTTTCACAGTCTCAAAGCAAAACTAGACGAGACAGAGGAGTGAGCTGACAGTAGCAACTTCCATTACCTGTCACACATCCCTTAGCTCGGCTGACCATCGCGGCAAATTAATTGGATCTACGTGTCACAGAAATCAAAGAAATCAAAATGCACCCAACCAAATGCACAGCGTTACTTAATGATACAAGTCCCCCATGCATGTTCAAAGAACTCCGGAAGGATATAGGAGATTCAAAATACTCCCTTGTGATTGATGAAAGCAGATTTTGCATCTGTCAAGCAACTTTGTATGGTAATCCACTTCTTCAGTATGACACTGAACTAAGTTGTGTCCACCTTTTTGGGACTAATTAACTTATTGCCTCCACTCTAAGCTGTTTTCTACAGAGTATTGAGGTGGACATCAAAAGGTGCATTGGGTTAGGCACAGATGGCTGCAGTGTCATGGTGGGGAAGAAGAATTAAGTGTACACTCACCTGCCAGAAAAAGCAAAACCTTCAGATGTTCAAATGTGTGTGCCATTCCATACAGCTGTGTGTAAGCAAGGTAGTCCGGACACTCCCACACAACCTTGAGCGTTTGGTTTCTCATTCCTACAATTGGTTTTCTCAGTGCTCTTCAACACCGGGAGGGTGCAAAGATCTACAGCCTCAGTGCTGGTGAAGCCACTGTGATTGTGATTTTTGTAAAGATTTTGGTAACATTGACAAATTGGCAAGTGTCAGATTGCCAGATTTCTGATTGGCCAAATGGCAAAAGAGACACCTCGAGAAACAATTTTAACAGAAAAAAGCGCGTGTGTCCGATCACAGCCTAAGATGAAATTTATAGAGTCGTGTTGATTCCATCGATTCCTCGATTTTTAACCAGAGTCTGAGTCAGTTCCAAAAATGCAAGACCTGTCATGTGTACCATCTCTCTTGTTTTTCCTTGGTTTCATCTCCCTACAGGAGACCTGAAGATTGTTTGGGTAGAAGTTCTACAATTGGAAACATGAAATAACTGGTGTTGTTACAGGATTCGTGGTAAAGGGGAAAGGATTACCTATGGCATCAGTCATAGTACCAGCAGGGGGCTTGGACCCCCTGTAAGTGGCACCCTGATTTGCCCCCCTTCCATGCCGATGATGCATTAGAAATAATGAAGAACTGGAATGCACTGTGTTTTATATGCACCTCTGGAGTGACCACCGTGAATGACTCGTTCCCTTTGTCTTTCAAGAGTTGATCTCATCGAGTTCACTTGCAGACACATGGAACGATGGCTGGGATTCCCTGAGGACAAGTTAGTGCCAGGGGAACTCAACGAGGGTGAATTAAACCACTAATAAAATCTGTTTTGTGAACAGTGGAAATAAAATCTGAGTATGACAGTGCATAACTACACAATCAGTGACAGATGTCTTATTCAAAATTCCAGATCAGGGCTATATTTGTGATGATGTCATTAGTAATGTAAATGTAAACTGGCCCATGTGTGCCATCAGGAAACAGAACAGCTATGTTGTGATGATATTCACAGTAAACTGTTCTGGATGAATGAGTTAAAGTTTTTCAATGACAGAATTGGGTAGTGAGTCATCATTTGAATTGCCATATTTTTCCTGTTAGCCAGTCTGAACAGCTTCCTTACCAGACAGCAGATTTTTTATTCTGTCTCACTTCAATAGTCTTGTAGTCTGTCCCAGCCCCAAGTATGCAGCATGTTACCTACTTTGAGTTAATGAGTGATTGAGTCAATAAAACGATAAATGATTCATCAGTTATATTTGCATGTATTCAGTAATAGATAACAGCAACAAATGATGAAAATATATCAACAATAAATTTAAAAAAACATAAGTTTCTTTGTCTTGGCTCGTAAGCAACAATTTAGTGCTGCAACATGTGTCCTGTTGCAGTGGTGTTTTCCTTTGTGCTGGCAGTTTTCTAATTGTCACACAGCTCCCATATGGGTCTTCAGATGATGGCAGCGATGGAGGAGGCTGAATTTTCCCAGTTCTCCATGTCTGTTGACATGTTGATGTTTATGTATGCTGAACACCACTTGAGCTGCAGTGTTTGACGTCATGCAAGTGCTGTGGAAATTAGACACTTTCAATCTGATCACGGCGGTGATGCATGTCCACAATGGCGATTTGAATTTTGAATTGCATATGAAAGAGCCTCATATCTGATCTGGAAAGGTCAGCGTCCTCGAGGTATTTTATCATTCACACATTACAATAAAAATATTGGACTCACTGGATATGGCAAAAAACAGATTTGCACAGGCTGTGTGAACATAGCCACCCACCTTTTTACACCCCTACTGTGAGCAGAAGATTTATTATACACGACACTGGGTGTTACATAAGAAGAGTGAATGTAGATTTCATGGACTGGCCATAGGTCAAATCACAATCAGTGAAAGTCACAAAAGAGACATTTATATATATCAAAAAGTTTCATATTATTACTTTGCATTACTTAAGCATTCCCCCAGAGGCAGACAGAGCTTCTTAGTCTTACTCGAGAGCATTTCAGAGGCAGATTTATTGGCTATTGCAGAAATCAAGCCTGAGTCCTTCCATTAGCAGCACAACATTCTAATTGACATTCTACTGTGTCTCTCTCTACCTCTCAAAGGCATCAGGCTGCCACTTCTGCTGTGACGCTTGTGATTCGCACCGATGCAGTACCTGTGTGCACTCATATACAAAACAGCGCATGGATTTGATATTATATCTTGGTGACACATTTGTGGGGGTTATCAATAAGCTCATAAACCCCAAACCTTTATGAGTATTAATGGTCGCTTATCAGACTGGAGTGATGCATTGCATTGCAGAAATACTACAGTTGTATTCGGTGCACCAGTCACTTTCATTTCCCCCAGTTCAAGAGATTTATTGACACTGCAACTCCCATGATAATGCAATCAGTACTAATTAATTATTTGGGTGTGATGTCTTCATTCATGGAAGCAACAATACGTGAGGTGAAGCATAAAGTGTAAATGTGTCATTTTATTGATATAAACATGTATTGCATGAATCATACTGGTAAACAAGCAGGACTTGTATCCTTCAGTATAAATTGCATTGTAAAGCACTAACCTTTGCATCAGAGAAAAATGGCTTTATCCAAGCACCTATTTTGAAATCATGCCACTGGGCTTCCATAAAAGCATTAACGCTTTCCGCCGGAAATGTGTGGGTGATAACAATGTATGACGTAAAACAGAGACAGTAAAGTTTGTAATTTTTCTGCAATATTCAAAACTCAGTGTGACCCTTTTACCATAGGCTCATGATATGAGGAACACTTCATCCTACACTCAATAAAGCATTTAACCCCTTTAAACTACAGTACTTGGTAAAATGACAGAGACATAACATAATATAATTTTTCTACTGATACATACAAATTAACCCTATTCAGACATATATATCATGTGATGAGAAATAACCATCAATATGCCAATAACAACACAAACACATTTTATCTCAGTTTCAACCTTCTAATTTATTAACAGAATGCGGGATTTCTACATCAAATGCAGAAAACCCAACATAACACATAAAATAGAAAATAAAATAGAAAGACCTGGATTATTTAGTCTTTAGCCCGTGATGACCTGAGTGCTCTTCTTGTTTCAGTTTGTTAAGCAAGCAAGATGATTTGTTTTTAACAGCTGAGTTGCGATCCTGCTGAATACTGTAAAAGATCAATTAAAAGCCGAGTCAGTTATAGTGTATCAAAACAGAGGCGAAGCATCATTATTTGACTAATATTTAACTAAGACTTGCTTACTGAAAGATAATATCAGCAGCAGGTGGCTTTCCCCTCTCTGCCTGCAGGAGTAAAGCAGCCTTCAGCCGCTGTTACAGTGTAGAGACCGTTGTGAAGAGACTGTTTCCCCATCATGTCCCCGTCTCGCTGCTCCGGGACCCTGGTAAAGCACTTGTTACGGTATTTGCGTGTTAACCTGTGCACATAAGGAGTTCAAGGTAGATAGTTCATTCTTCCCAAATACTGATCAGGACATGCACCCATTAGTTCAGCTTGCCGTTTGTTTTTTGCTGGCTGCTTTGTGCTATAGTCCTCTGATACAGCTTATGGAAGTGTTGCTGAGTCACCGCTTGGATCAGTCAAGATGAAGACCCCACTAGCTCTTCCTAACAGCTCCTGGAACTCATTTAGTATCACCTCACAAGCAGAGACTAAATCAGTCTCCACCTTATCCTGGAACCTGATTTAGGCCACCTGGTGCATCTGTGTAAGTTCTTTGAAAAGGTCCACTGGTCGGCAGACACAGTCCCAACCTCACATCAGCAACGTACATTAACAACCTAACACTTCATTACTCAGAGATTAACAGAAAATCAAACTGCTCCAGGCAGGGGTGCCGTCAGGAATATTGGGCCCCATGAAAAAAAAAAAAAAAAAAATGAAAAAAAAAAAAAAAAAAAAAAATATATATATATATATATATATATATATATATATATTTACTCGATGATGGTTTAATAATTTTATATTAGTTTTTACCTATTTTTGGGGCCCCTGTCAGGCAAGGGCCCTTGGAATTGTCCTAACTTTCCCCCCATATACGGCACCCCTGGCTCCAGGTCCCTAAATCTGTAAACAAGACTTAAGTAGATTAAGTAGAAGATTCTCAGGTAATGAACGAGCCTTGAAACAACTTGAAAAAGTATATTTTAAAGTAAATTACTAAATCACTGCCTGAATAGAGTAATATATGGAGGTGAATGGCAATTCTTATTATAGATGCAGGGAAACATACAATACAACATACAACACATCAATAAATCTTGTGCACATTAACATCAACTATATGGGAGTTGCACATCATTTCAAAAACTGGCATTAATTCACATACTTAAGAAAAATACAAAACGCCTCATATAAATCAGGTTATTACATAAGCATTTTCATTTTCTGACGGGAGTGAAGACCTGTATGCGCACTAAGTGGCTCATTAATCCTGTGTGGACAAGGAACAGCTGGTGAATGGGTTGCTCAGCCTCACACTGATAACTTGGTCCACTTCATCCAAAACTGTTTGCACTTCCCTACAGGCTGTTTGTGGTGAGAACTGGTGATCAGGATCTTAAAGCGCATCAGCTTAAAGGGATAGTTCACCCACATTCACCCAAAAGGTGAACGTGGATACTGGATACTGGATACTGAGTGTTGGATACTGCCTGGACGCTCCAAATGCTAACTGTTAGCCTCCTGTCATTGAGGTGGGCTTCCCCCCAGCTAACATTCTGAAAAATAACCATTGTCAGTATCCAGCACTCAGTGACAATGAGAGGAAGATACTGTCCTACATAACAGCTAGGGGTGACTGAAATAATAGTAAGTGAACTTTTGGGTGAACGTTTATTTCAACTAATGATTTAATTTTCCAGTCAGTACTCCTCCTCTCTTGGCAGCTGGATTATTGTGTGTGTCAGTTGCAGTCGAACAGGCTGTCTGTAAGTAAGAAATAGAGTGCCGGCCTTGGGAAAGGGCAATGGTTCAGACAAGCAAGACAAATGACAACCATTTAGACAAAAGTCAAGTAAATCATCAGCCTGACTGGGCCAGTGTGGATAGTGCGGGTAGTATATCTTTGGGCATTTATTTGACCCTCTTGCCCATGATATCATCCCGTCAAATGAGCGGGTCGGTAATCAGTGTCTTGCTCAAGGACGCGTCATCAAGTCTGTTGCTGGGACTTGAACCAGAGACCTTATAGGTTCATCTGCAAAACAATAACTATACATTTGGTGAAAATATATTAGTGAGGTTCATCATTCCAAATATTTAAAACATAGAGATTCCAATAGACCTGCTATAGAAATGCAGTCCATAGCAGTCCATCTAAGTGCAGCAGAGCCTTTTCAGTGCGTCAGCATGAACAACAGCAGGACCTGACTCAATTAGACCTAAATGGAACAGAATCTTAAATAACGGCTGCTGTCAAAACTGTCAGTTAAAAAAAAAATCTGTTAAAAAAAATATGGATTTCAATTACCTGCTATACTTGGCCTACTATAATTGTTGAGGTTTTTATGCTGTCCATCACTTTTTTGTCCATCCACCCAGTTTGTGAAACACTTATCTTGAAAGCCAGGGTTTTCAAGCATAACACAGAGTGTTCGGATTCAGTTCCTTTTGTGTTTCCATTACGATCAAAAATGCGTGGCTCTCATGAAAAGAGACCCACTACTGTTCAACAGGAAGCATGATTTATTTATAACACTCTGTGACTCATACATTGTGTATGACAGAACCAAAGATGGGTCTTCTACAATACTAAAGGAAGAAGCGACTGAAGCAGAGTCATCTGCGCTTTGAATATATAGTAGACTTTTTCTTATCAGTCACTATTGCAGAGGTTTATTAGACAGCATGTGCTTTAATATGCACAGAACATAGATTTTATAAATACCTGTAGACAGAGATCACTTGCATTTGTTTCTCTAATTCACACCATGTGGTCATTAAAGGCACCTGTCAACAGCACAATGTCAGTTGCTAAAGTTTAACTGGTAGTTGAATAAACTATAAAATAAGTACTGTTTTTAAATAGCTTTAGTTACTAAATATGATTGAAGTCTACTGGGAGCTATTGCCATACATTCATTGATTCTGCCATCTGAATCTCAAATTTAGGCGATTTTCAGGTGTTAAATTAAAGGATCAAATTGTCCTCTCTGGGTTGAGAAAGTTCCACAATCTTTCAGCTCTTTAAACACTTTCAGCATTTTCATCAGATCAACTCAGAGCTCTTGACAGCCGGCCTGAGAACAGATAAAGCTGATTTGTTCA